>NW_024582091.1:12242224-12260446 GCF_017639235.1 Corvus kubaryi
TCATTCCTTCCTTCCTTCCTTCCTTCCTTCCTTCCTTCCTTCCTTCCAAATTCCGAATTCCTTCCTTCCGAATTCCTTCCAAATTCCGAATTCCTTCCTTCCGAATTCCTTCCCTTCCTTCCTTCCTTCCTTCCTTCCTTCCTTCCTTCCTTCCTTCCTTCCTTCCGAATTCCTTCCGAATTCCTTCCGAATTCCTTCCGAATTCCTTCCTTCCTTCCGAATTCCTTCCAAATTCCTTCCAAATTCCTTCCAAATTCCTTCCTTCCTCTCTTTAATTGCAATAGCAAGGAGTGTTTCTCTTTCCAGCTTAAATCTACTGGACCCAGGCAGTAAGATACCACATATCTTCCTGATAAGTAGAGGTGATTTTTGGTGCTGCAGGGCTATATAAAACCATGCCAGCCTCTATGTCCCTACAGTGCTGCTGATAGTCAAAAACAGCTGCTCTAGAAATTTTATGTAGGAAACTGTTTCTCATGTCTTCTGGCTCGTTCACCTGTTAATAAAATTCTGTCTTCCCCATGCATCTTTTAAAAATTCCTTTTAAAAGCCATTTTCAAGGCAAAGAAAATGCCATAGGTTTACTATCTTGGTACTTCAGTGATAAATTTCATAGAGTACTATACAGAAAAAATTTATCTCAACTTCATAAAGAAAGGTATTCAGAAATTTTTCTGTATTGGAAATGACAACAGCAAAAACAGGTCTTATTGAATAGAGCAGAGCTTGGTGCCGGGCATTTGTCAAGGATTCATTTTGCTACAGAATTTATCAAAAGTTTTCCTTAACATACTGGTGCAAAAATTAGGAGTATGCTGATGACTGATAATGGCACAAACTTGGACCACTGTTTAGATAGTGGGGAACTCATTGGTATTATAGTTGGAATGGGAGGAAAAATAGTTGTATGGTTATAGCTAATACATGTTTCTTTAAAATTAGGAGATCTCATCAGTTTGAACTGATGAAAAATCCAGTAATCTTATTTGGTTCAGGATGCATATGGGTGACTAAGAGGACAAAAGAAAAGCCAAAGAGATCCTAAGACAATTAATTTCTGGATAATAATAGTATCAGTTTACTCAGTCTTGTAAGATCTCCTGTAGAATGTTATAAACAAGTCAAACTCTGGATAAAGAAAGCAACTAGTAAGATATCAAGGAAGAAAGATCGTATCTAGCAGGAGGAGATTAAAAGAGTTTCTCATGTTTCACTTTAGGTAAGTTGTCCAAAAGTGGATATGATTGCTCTTTGTGAACGCGGTGTAGTATAAATACCAAGAAAATATCAGAATTATTTTAACTGACCGGCAGTGCTACCAGCAAAACGCCAGATATAAATTATTTACAATTTTACACTAAAATGCACATAAATATTTCAAAATGTTGTATTATTTAAATTATATGTATTTTATTTATATATATTATTTCTATTTTAATGATTTATTTATATATGATATATATGATTTATATATATATGATGTATATATTATACAATACATACTGTGCATATGATGTGTACTATAATAATGAATGAAAATGTCTACCATATATATATATATATACACACATATATATACATATATTCCTAACATTTAATATTCTAGTTATTAAAATTTAAGCACACAGTAAAATCTTATTGTGCCTTTAATACATGAACTTGCTTAATGGTGTTGCAGTGAGAAAATGTCAGAAACTTTGTTTAATTAAAAAAAATACTACATTGTTGAAATGCTCTATTTTAACACTTGGCACATACGCATTTTGCATATAAGTTTTTATTGTGTTCTTTCATGAATCAAAGAAAAAGAAAGGCACAGTTTATCAAAAACCTGCAAGAGTGGTCCCCAGCCTTCTAACCTTTCAATGATGCACAGGAATTGTTTGCAATAGAGCATAATTTAATTTGATACCAAAATGGCCAGGGACCATTCCATCAATTTGAAAGGTGGAAAGGATCACACTGTGGGGCCCAGGACTCAGTCTCAGCTGTGGGTAAAGTATTGGTACAGCCAGAGTTTTATGGTGCTGTTTAAATTGAATCAGGCTTTTCATGTCCTACATAAGTTATCGAGTGGTGGTTGATTTAAGTGATTTTCATGTTCCTGATTGCACTGCAGCTAAATCTAAACTATCTCCTTAAGAAGTCTTTAAGAACACTTACTTTAGTCCTAATGCAGCCTCTAGGCTCATTCTCAGCTAAGACCATTCTATTTCATATTAATGACTGTAAATTTTTTATAATAACTGGTTCACAGAAGCCTCACATATTCAGTTGCTAATTGTTACACCATGTTTACTGGAGTAATTGATTGGAAAATATGGCTTGATTGCTGCTGCTGACTTACTGTCTTCTGCAATGCTGCAGTGCTTGAAACTGTAGCAAGTGTAGTGGATGACTTTGTCTTCTGATTTGGATAGTGATACATTTTCTTAGGTTGAATTTAACTCTCAAAAATACCAGTATAATTAAGCAGATGCATTTATTTTACTTGGTATTTCCTATGCCAATAGCACTGAAGCAAAGAATGCTTATAGTATATATACTGCACAAGATTGTACCACTTCTAACAGAACACAGCGTGCATTTATGTAAATTAACCTAATGGTAAATACTGTAAAGTGACACCATCCGTGTGATTCCTCTCTCGGTTTGTGTCAGAAATCCCCTATAGGGATGAACTTGAGTTACACTCCTGTCACTGAATTCTTTGTGCATACAAATAAATCTTTTCCCTTTCACCCTCTATCCTTAATTTACAGATGGATTACTTCCCCTTCCCCCCAGAGGTATATAATCCTGACCATCTGCTTCCATCCACTATGACTGAGATCTCTTCTTCTTTGACAGAATAAGCTCTAACAAGGGATTGGTAATAGCCTTAGTTTCTGAGCAGCTAACTGACAGCAACATTTTTTACTGATAGCAGTCATTACTGTAATTACATGTTTGTGCTCATATTCTGTTGTTGTTATGCCAGGAAGAAGGGTGCTTTAAAGGCAAAACATAAAGAGACCTCATAAAAGTTTCATTATAAATACTTGTGTCCTGTGTAGCTACTGAGACTATGAACTGTGCTGACGGTAATTCTGCCAAGGTATGGCTGCATGCAGAGAGGTATGGGGCAGTATCACTGCAGTACTTCCAGGACTACAATTTCACTGCAGTGAGGAACTTTTCTTCCTTGATCTTCCTACTTCAAGATAGGGGATACACTGTCTCATCTGTCACAGTTTACTCCTGGCAATGCAAAGGGGAAAAGAAGTAGATTTACTTCCTAACTCAGAAGTTGCACCTTTGGTGCTTACACTTTGATTGTAAAGTTTCTCATGTACTTAGAGCTTGTATATGATGATAATAAGTGGCTGTCTTTTCTGGGCTGAGCATTTTCACACATAGTTCAGACAAAAATCCAAACAGCACTTCCTCTTCCAGTCACTCCTTTACTCAGTCCCTCACAATAATTTAAAGAATTAGTCCCAGAGTATTTGAAAACCTTGCAATAGGTTTTCAAACAGTAGGAGGAGTAGTGATGGTATACCTTTGTTTATCTAATAGTAAGTACTTATGTTTCTAAGAAGAGAGAAATTCCTTCTTCAGCTTGAGGGGGTCTTCCATCTTCTTGGAGGAGGTCTACTGGTTGAGTCAGTTAAGAATGACCACAAAGGCTTCCAGCTGCTTTCCATCTCCCGTCTATTGCCCATGTGTGCAGACTTCCCAAAGAGATGGGTCCAGTCTGCATATGTGGTCTTCTGTCCCCTTGGAAGGGAGTCTCCTATGACAACGTCCCATTTCTTTTTCTTTGTGGAAACAATTTTGACACAGGCCTTAACCACAGTGACACCTCCACACCAGACAAACCATTGTCCTTGTTATTGTTCAGCTCTGTGTGTAGAGCCTCAGGCCGATAATACAAGGGCAGTTCTGAAGAAGGATAGGTAAGAGTAACAATAAGCACAGAAAAAACATAGAAAATTTAACTTGAATGAATATATATGGATAATAACCAATAAATATTAAAATGGGAGTGAAAACATTATCTTGAATGTTTTTATAAAGATATATGTAAATCTCATATTGTAATCCAATTGCTTGTAGTTGCATAATTTGTTTTTCTTTTCCTAATACTTAGGCTCCTTAAGTTAATCAAACACCAATATAATTTTATTTTCTTTGACATTTTATGGTGTTCAAATCAAAAGTAGGAAAAGTTCTCAACCTAGATAATGATTCTGGTATTGATGCAATATATTTTATGAGGCTTCTGAGGCAGATGACTACAATTCAATACCTCTTTAATCATTACTTTACAGCAATAGAACAGTAATTATTATTTCAATACAATCAGATTTATGTAATCCTCTTTGATATTCTGGGTGTCATAGAGATTTTATCTCGCTAGATAAACCATTCTGAATTACTAGCACTTTTTTTAATAAATGATCTCCTATGATTGAATTATACTTTTATTACAAAATGATAATATAAATGGGACAAGAATACACATCGAAATGCTTTGAAAACCTCCTGTCTATAATTTTTATTTATTGAAAAAAAATGGTGGTGTTCACCTCATGAAATCTCCAATTCCTGAGTATTTATAGCAACCTTCACCTTCTAAAAATCACATGCTGGATAGGCATTTCATTAATAATGCAAATGAAATAATAAAAATATCAATGCAAATCAAATTCAGAAAATAAAATAGCAGATGGTGAACTATTTCTTTCCTTGGTAGAATGGCATTCTGAAGTTGCAGGACGTCTGCATGTCTATAATCAATATATTTAACTGTGTTTGCAATGACTTTTGATACTGTAAATATAGTTGCCTACTTTTAGCAAACAACAGACGCATGAGTTGCCTATGATTGTATTGGCTTACTTATATATGATGTATATATGAATATTCAGAGGATTAAAAATAATTTTTCTTAAGAGTTACTGATGTGGCATGAGCAGCATTTGTTGGAGGTATTACATACATCATTGTGAACTGACTCAGAATGTATCTAGAACTGTCAACCTCCCACTTTTATGTAATTCACCTATTAAATAACAAAAAAATTACTTACATTCTTTCTTCCTCTTTCCCACCCTGTAAGGCCCTGTTGTGTTTCAGTTCAGTAAAGGTGTGTAAAGATAGAATGAATTTTATCCAGAAATTTCAGATATGGTGATTAGCAAGGGTGTACAGCAGCCACACTTCAAGGCTAGACAGGTCTTCAGAATATTGCCCGTAATAGGGATGTGCAATATCTTTTTTTAACCAGATTACTTCAGATTACTTCAATCACCATGTGTAGAAAGCTGTTGTCAGAAATGGAAGGAAGATTAGTAGCTTTAATTTAGGGTGCAGAGGAAATCATGGCTTTCTTTGCTTTTAATTGTTTTAAACATTAAGTTGGCCATTTTTATCAATGATAAATGTAACACTGATAATGGATCCTGACAAGTATGTCACTTCGCCTACATTCGCCGATACCCTTGGATAAGCTAAGAGACCTTTAGATATTTTCATGTCTTTAAAAACGAGGTAGCTTTACAACAAGATGTTCTTTCACATGTCAACATTATTAATGGGCTCCTGTTACAAACAAGTAAGATTTGGGGAGGGGGGAGGGGGGGGGTATCATATCTCTTTCTGGTTATTAAGAATCTGACCCCATCTGCAGAGGGCACAGGTGACAAGTGACTAGGTAACTGAAGACTCTAGATGGTACAAAGGCTACACTGATTACTAGAAATTCTGTTTAACTGAAAGCTGTGATAGTTTCTTGAAATTCTGTGTGGCAGTAAACTACATTAATTGCTAGAAATCAAAGATAACAATAAGCTATGCTGATAACTAAAATTTTTATGTAACAAGAAAGCTCTAATTTTAACTACAGCCCTGTAAACATTCCTCGTTCTACCAAGGATCCCTAAAAGAACCTGCCTGTCCCTGTAGTGTTGGGAGAAGTGCTCCCAGGTTAGAAGAAGAACCATGACTGGTATTCATTTCCACTGATTTATGCCAATAGTTATTGCTAAGTTTTTCCTTCACCATCAATGCCCAAATCTTCAGCTTCTGCTATGTGTCTGAGCTTTCAGATTCCATCAAAAAATCTCTCCTGCAGCTACTTTACTGCACAGTCTTTTTTTTCCTTCCCAAGAGTTAATTGGTTTATTTCGAATGTAAATATGCATCCAAGTGACAGGAATCATTTGGTTCCCAGCATGCTCTGCTCTCAGTCCTGTCTCCTTTGGTACATGGGAACTGTCACAGAGGATCAAGGTAAAGCTAAACATCAGCTGCATCTGAAAGAAGAAACTTTTCAGTAGGCATTGAATTTTACATATTTCAAGAGAATTAGCTGGAAATTTCAGTGTGAAGATTCATACACTGTACAAACCTATTGTATAACTACCAAAACTCTGGATATTGTTATCCAGCCTTTTTTAGGATTTGATCTCATTAAGATTTTGACCTCAGATTTGTACATGGTAATGAATTCCATGGGTTAACGTTGTATTGCAGGACATTTTCAGTGATTTTTGTTTTCCATCACATGCTTTGTATTGCTTTGTGCTACCGTGTGGCGAGATTTCTCCTATTCCTCACATATTTCCTCTCTTAACTTACCTCTTTCCAGTTCAGCTTTATTCCTTTTCAGTCTTTCATGCCCACATGTGTGAGGTAAGTTGTACACCTTATGGTCTGGCAGTGATTTTTATGACATGGATCTAGACTTTTTTCTCGGATTATAATTGCTACATCAAAACCAATGTCAGTGCTGTATAAAGCATCTATTCCTCTTTGTTCCAGCAAAAAAAGAAAATCAAGTGCACATATTTTTGAATGAACTGATTTGTTTTGAGCTGGAATAGAAGAAGAAGCCCTGGTGTCTCTGGAGAAGAGACAGACACTGTCCTGTGTTGTGTCTAACCTCATTTAGCCTCCAACTTCATCTTGCACACTAGCCTTACCCTTATCCTAAGGAAGACAGGGATTTAGAGACAGTAGCAGTGATTGCTGTAATCAGACTTAAGAGCTGTAAAATCATTTGGTTTGGAAGGGACCTCCAGAGGTCTTCTGATCAACATCCTGGTCAAAGCAGGTTTAGGTGAAGCAAGTGGTCAAGGCTGTTCCAGTCAAGCTCTGAGCACCTCCCAGCCTTTTGGAGCAGTCTGCACCAGTATTTGACCACTCTTATAGTGATATTTTTTCCCCTCCATATTGAGTTGAAATTTCCCATTTTTCTGATTGTGTATGCTGCCTCTTGTACGTCCACTATGCTTCTCTGAGAACAGACTGGCTCTGGCTGCTCTGCACCATTCCTTTAGGTACTTGCAGACAGCAGTAAGACCTTTCTGAGCTTTCTCTTCTCCCGTCTGAAGAAATCCAGCTCCCTCAGTCTGAACTCCTATGTCCTGTACTCCACACCCTGTGCTCAAAGTGCATTTCCAAAGGTCTGTGTTTTCATTTTCTCCCCTGTACTGGGGAGCTCAGATCAGGACCCAGCACTCTCACTGCCTCTCTGGAGCAGAGTACAGGGAAGAATCACCTCCCTCACCCTGCTGGATGTGCTCTTCCTCATGCAGCTCAGGAGGCTGTTGATTTTTGCTGCAAAGTTGTATTGCTGGCTTGTCCTGAGCTTGCTGCAGCACCTTCAGGGCCTTTTTCTGCCTGACTACCCTTTAGTCAGTTGGTCCACAACCTGTACTCCTGCATGGAGTTATGACATCCCAGGTGCAGGACTCTGCATTTGCTTTTCTTAAGGTTCGTGAAGTTCCCTTCAGCCCACAGCCCATCAAGTCCACCCTGAGCAGCAGCTCTGGCCTTCAGCTTACTGACAACTCCACCAAATTTAGCTTTGACAGTAAACCTGCTGCAAGCTGAGATATGTTAATTACAGTTGTGTTAAGAGGGAGGAGATAAGGATAGACACAGGTTCAGACTTAGGCTAAGCTCACAGTGTTGGCGTAATAATTTCTAAATGTATATTTCCATGCTATTGTGGAAAATTTCCTCAACTCTCATCTGCATCATTTTCTTGCTTAGTCAGTTGAAGAGTAAAGTTTACTTTCCTGCTGTCAAATTAATCTCCACCAACATTTTCTCTTCAGCTAGGCATTCACACAGTTCCTTTAATTGAAATAGTATTTTTCTAAATTTTACACTGACCTTCTAACTAATGTTGCTGTTTCTTCTTTATTGTAATTGTGTTTTCAGCCACCTTTTATACAACAAGGGTGGCTATGAAAAAATGGAAGGGATGTGAACAGTAATTGCAATTGAGAAATGAGCATATATCCCCAAAACAATTTGGGTGTCTCCTGAGAACAGGTAGCTCAACTAATGTATGTACGATGGAAACTAATTCTGAAAACTCAAGCCATTCAGAAATGTAGTGGGTATATTGATTTGTGTCATAGTACGTCAGGCAATTAATTTTATCCAGCCTAGAGATAAAGTAATTTTTTCTTGTCTCTTCTGAGTCCTCAGAATGCAGGTGTCATGCATTAAAATCTCATTTGGGTTTTAATGCTGTTATAGGCTTCCTTTTAAATTGCTAATGAAGGGTACTCATTGCAATTGAATCATTAAAGTGGACTTTTTATTAACAGTTGCGTCAGGTCACTGGTTTTGCATCAGAAGCTCTTTTCCTGCAACGTCAATGCTACATCTTTCATAATGATAAAGTTTTCAGAACAGGGTCAGATTTTGCATCCAGGATAAAGGCTAAGACCATGCAGAGTTGGATGACAACATCCTGGTTTTCTTCATTGTGCTACCAAAAAACCTGCAGCAACCTTTATGTATTCAGAATTTTCAAAGTATTTCTATACAACTCTACATATCTACACTGTGCAGTTTAGATGAAAAAGAAGGAAAAGGAAAAAAAAGCTTTATTAATATTTTATTATCTAGCCTCAGTGGAAAATTGAGGCAAAACCCTCTGATTCCTGAGAGTAAAGATACTGTATGTCAGAAGCACACCCTCTTTAACCTCTGCAGCAAGAGCTCTTCTCTGGGCCTGGTAAGGCAAAAAGATCATGTGTCTTATAAGAGAAATTCAATAAAGCAGTCAACTATACCTTTGTTCATATAATCCCCAAATGCTTCTAGATGGATAATCTGTCATTATTCCCTGCTGCTGGTAGAGAATTCCTTGTTGTAGTAGCCTGTGATGGCATTCATCTCACCCACTACCTAGACACGTTCATCTGAGCTTGTTGCTATAAGAACTGTTTATAGTCAGGAGAAAGAAATGTGCTTTAAACCTCATTTCATCTGATGTATTTTGGGTGAGCTATAATCAATCATTTTTGGGAAGAACATATTTGTAAAGGAAGCATCAGGCAACTAGTACAGGTGTAGCTACAGTAGGTATTGCAACAGATGAGTACCATCTTTAATTGCTACTATGCAATGCTTAATTAGTTTTACATATGTGTAGAACACTAAGTAGTCCTTGGCGGAGTGGATTTTGGCTATGAAAACCTCAGTTTCATGACATTTCAGCTGCCATTACATATGAAAACTGTCTTTACACTCAAATGTGAGATGTCTTACATGGCTAGTACCTGAAAATTTCCTTCCTTGCAATAATAAGGTGCATAGATACAAACCATCCAGGACATGTCATTACTTAAAATTGTATGAGATGAGTACTTGATACTCAGTTCAAAACTTCTCAGTCATCAAGCTTCTCATTGTAGGGAAAGTCTTTTACTTTATCTTTCAGCTCTTTTTTTTAATAGAGTTGTTAGAGTTCCCCGAACCTAAAGATGTCATAAATGGCAGCAGCTCAAAAGTCAAGCTGTGTATCTTTTGCCATTAATGGTGTTTTTTTCCTGCTTTGAGGCTTTGCAAAAGAGACAGTATTGCCATGGATCTAAGAACCCTGTTGCAAGAAGGAAAATTTTCAGACACAGAACAGAGAGGAATTTTCCATCTTGTTGAAATTCTGAACAAATATAAGCAGCAATACTGTGGTGGTTGTCTACTCAGTCTGGTGAAAACATATGCTGTAGGAGGTATGTGTACCTTGTTTTAAAGATCCACAGAACAGAAGAAAAGGTCTTTTTTTTTAACATAAAAGGTCTTAACAAACAATCAAACTATTGATTCCACTCTGGGATATTTGCAAGGTGACCTCTACTGTGGACCACTGAATCAGTGAACATGGTTTCAATTCAATGGGTACAATATATTTCTGTGTTCTCAAGCTCTTCAAGAATTCTTTTTTTTTGTAAAACAATTAGGGGGTTTGGGGTTTTCAAACTTCAATTTCTCCCTGGTTTTACAATTTTCTGCTTTATAAAAATGCACGTAACCGTGGTAATTAAGAAAAGGCATCACTTTTGGTTAAATAATATTAGGTATTCATTACCTAGTTGAAAGTCCCTTTTATTTACTACCCATTAATAGTAACACATGTTGCGGTCTGAATCTTTTGAAGTTATTTGTCTCTGGTTTTGTTACTGAAGGAGAAAACTATTTAGAACAGTTTGTGCCTGGGAGACCAGAAGTGAAAGAAGTCAGATGCTAATGAGTCTTCCTTTTCAGACTGTGAGGCTATCTGGGAAGCAGCCCAAGCCAACTGGAGACCTGCAGCGCAGCAGAAGTGGAGTAGAAGAATCCATGGGCCAGAGAGCTAAGCTGCCCTATGCATTCTGCCTTTTATACAGGTTAAAGATGTTGTTTCCATTACTCAGATTGCATGTAACTGTTCTAGAAGGAAAACAAAAGCAAAATGTTTACACTGTCATTAGCAGCTTTATGCAAATCTGCATCTATGAATCAAAGTGGCGTCCTATCACCATGAGTTGAGGCAGTAAACAACGGACCAAAGCAGGAAGTCAGGGTCTGTGGAGCCCAACAGCTCAGTTTGGACACTTCCAGAGGAGCCTCCTCCTGAACACAACTAGTTACATGCGTATTTACCTTTCAGGATTCAAAAGGTATTTCTGGAGTATATGACTGGAAATAAGTCAAATAAGGCTCCTAAAAGAGTTCAGAGAAATTGTGCTTCCAAACAGACTCCATAAATGGCACTGAGGATGGTATTCACACCATATCTTAGGTGCAGTCACTTCAGGTTTGCAATGCAGCCAATAGGGAGAGATGTACCCCCAGGTCCTGACATGGACCTTTGTTGGACCCTCCTGTATTTTCTACTGCAGTGTTTTTTATTCTTTTACTATAAAGAGAGACCAGAGTGACTGGTTTTCTAGTTGAAGTTAGTTGGGATGAATCTTGGCCCAAATAATTTATTTGGCTTACTATATAAATGTATGTTTTATGTTTCAATGAATTTTGAGCACTCAAAGGAATTTTTATTAATAATATGAGCTGTAGTGTAATGAATGGAACATAATCTTGATGAATTGCTTAGAATATGGCCATTTGTTTTCTGGTAACAGCCTGTGTGCCTTGGTGATGGCTGCAGGATGCCCTTATTACTGTTCATGGGAAAAATGCTGGCAGACAAGACTGCTCATGCCAGTAAGACAGACAGCCATAATTTAAAAAAGCCTTTAGAAACATCTGACACATATGCATGTGTATATGTCTGTAAGTCTATAAATAATCATGACACCAGTAGTATTTTCACAATCATTCCTTAAGGATTGTAGCTGCTGACTGCTGATGCAGAATTCTTGTTTCTATTCTGTATAAAATTAATTAGTGTTTTTATATGTCTATTCTGTCTTCTCAGGGTAATTATCACATCATGCTGCTGCATATATACTTTGCACCACATGCTTCAGTTTGAAACATATGGAAAAAAACCAGTATGGATAAATACAAAGATAATTGTTTCTTTGGCATATATTTCCAAATGCATATAAACAGGGGGTTTTTTGACATAGTATCCCCTGTAGAACTATACATTTTTGTTTTACTTCAGTTTTTCTGGAGTCCTTTCTATTTTAATTATTGTGTTTTGGAAGCTACATAACTCTTCTGGCATGAATAACAGTGGCATGAGGTTTTCATAGCTGTCTCACAATGTCAGACTAAATCTTTCTATACAAATAATTATACAAGTTTTGTGCTGCTCTTCTCCTGCATCAGCTTCTCTGTTAATCTGTGCACCTTTTTTTTGTTCTGGCACCATCTTGACATATTGTTCTCTCTCTCTTAAAATGCTTGTCTGAAATCACGTGCAACTCCTCACAACTATAACTGATGGCACGTTCAAGTACTAGGAGTCACATGCACCTTACAGCTGTCTTTGTTTGGTGCTTCCTTGACCCTGTTGTCCTTTGGAGATGGGCATGCTTAGCACTGCTGAACTGAAGGTGAATGTTCTATATGGTATATTTCATGTTGAAAAGATAGCCTAAAACACACTTCCAAATTTCATAATGTCAAAAAAAAAAAAAAACCAAACCCCACCCAACATCATTTGGAGTTGATGAAAATATTTTATTTTGACAAAAATGTTCTGATGTTTGACAATTTTAAATGTTATGTTACAGGATTCCATACAAAATAAAAGAAATTTTAAAATCCCTTTATAAGAAAATGACAAAATATTTTGACAGTGTCTGAACATTTTCCCCTCTTCTCTCCACAATAAAATTGAAAAAGAATCTACAAGATTTCCTTATTTGATGCAATTGTATTTCTCACTGAAAAATATTCCAGCTAAAATTATTTCCCGCTTACTTTAGCCAAAGCTGAAATCTGTGAAAAGCCCAGCTCTATCAGTAAAAAACATGAAAAATTAATTTATTATATAACTTGCAAATAAACAAGAGGAGCTGCCAAAGACATCTGAAATAATTTCATACTCAAGATCTGTATCAGAATCCAAGAAGAAAAAGTTGTCTTGCTACTTAGGCAGAAACCCAACCTGAAACTGTCACAGAAGACATCTCTTCATGTGCATATTAAACGCTTTGAAGAGCATTTGGAGGCAATGTACTTCATGCAGTATTAGTCACTGGACATATTTAAGCAGAGATTGCCATATTGCAGGTGTTGGGACGCTTGAAACTTTATATTAGAGTTCTTTATTCTATAGTTTACAGTCTTGGCCCAGATGTAGTGGCAATTGCATGAGAAGTTTGGTTTTCTACCCTGCACTGCATGGTTTCTGGTCAGCAGGGAGTGAATTGGCACAACAGCAGCCAATAGATTTAGATATCAAAGCAGAAGGAGTCCAGTGAATTTCTGGCAGACTGCATGGCAGCTGGCTTAGCATGTGGCATCTGTACTGTTATGTGAAGCTTTCACTTCCGGGTTTACAATCTCACATAGCTGTGCTGGAGAACAGAGGCAGAAACTGCAAAGCTGGAGCCACAAATGAGGCCAGATTCCATTGCAAAGATGTTGCAGTGCAAAGGAACTGTACAAAGACATGGAGGTCTTCTGGGAGTGCAGCCACAGCTGTTTTGCCTGTTTCTATAGCTAAGTGCGTGAAATCTCAAGCTGTTCCTCTCTTAAATCCATCACTGTTGAGTCAAGCAAGAAAGATTGAGGGGCACAATGCAGGAGGCACCAACATGAGGTTTGCAACCACTATTTCTTCAGTGTTGTGCCATGAATATTAGTCACACCAATGTTGTCTTTAGTGAAATTCCACTTTCTCTTTGCAGTGGTTTGAAATGGCCACATAGCTGTTCATTTGCTCACATCTTCTGGGAGTTTTTAACCTCCCATAAGGTGAGGTGTTATCACAGGGCACCAGACCTAGAAAATCATGCTTAGGTGTGGCCTTTCTCACTTCTAGGAAAGGGTCTAAGTTCCCTTGGGATTCTTCACCATGGTGGAAGGCTAGGAGTGGCCCAGGTCGTTGCTCCTTTCCTCATGAGGCTGAACTTTCAGCTTGTCTATGATGGGTGGCACCTGCTGCCTAACTAACTGTATTCACAGGTTTCTCACTTTGATGTGTTAGAAGACCATGGAAAAATAATGAATCTTTTACACAAAGTTGTATTTTTCAGGTGTTCTCACCTGGAGGACTTTTGGGAGCTAGAATGCTTCATGCAGCCTGGAGTACTCGGTGCTCAGTGTAAAGCCAAACCACCTCATCGTTTGGTCCTACTCTGTCCTTGTTTTCCAGAGGGTGAGATTCAAATGGCCATCCAACAGACATCTACTTTAGTGCATGCTGAGCACTTTTCAGGCCCATTAACTGCACTGAGTAGCAATCCATTCAGACTAATAGGTGCTTAGACAGCCAGTGCACATACAGGAAACTAATTTCAGGTGCCTTCATTCCAAACTGGATCTCACCCAGAGTTTTTCAGTAGCACATCTTCACATCTTTCAGCTTCCTGCCTTGCCCTGCTAATGCTCTGGTTCTTCATGTTTGTTGGAACAGAGCAGTCATTACAGATTGGTGACCTACGGTCCAAACAGGTACAAAATGATTACAGCTCTTGACACTTTTTGGTTTTGATCTATTAATAACTACTATGAGCCTTGTTGCTGCTATAAACATCCTTATCTTATATAAAAAAAAAAAAAAAAAAAAAAAAAAATTCTGCTCTGGCAGACAGCTGATAGTGATCAGATGGACAGAACAGCAGCTGGTAGTTACCAAAATGGAATTTTTCTCCATATATTTTATATTTGGGTAATAATTCCGTATCTCCTTGGGCTTGGAAGGAGAGATAATGGATAGAACCAAAAGGCCAGTAACTTTTACATGAATTTGTATGAATCTGAGTCAAGCAAAAGGGAGAAATGAAGACTGAGTGAAATAATCTGTCAATTTCTCCATTAAACTAATGGGTGTGAAATATTTATCTATATTTACATATGCACCTTAGGTTTTGAAGTATTAGGTTTGAATAAAGGATAATGGAGAGAGGTTGGTAACTTGAGGGACCCTTCTTTGGCAGCAATTAACATCACACCAAATGTCTCATCTCTTAAAACAGATTTATGAATAATTTAAAGATGTTTCATAATGGTAGCACTTCAGAAAACAAGGAAATGAATATGTATCTCACTAAGTGTTCAGTTAAGACCATATTACCTCTGTGTCAGTGGCCCAACTCATTCTAGTAACCCAGGGAGTTTCTTACATTGAGAGTTTCCTATAGTTATCTGGGGTAAAATGACGTGATATAAGGATACAGTGACACAGAAGAAATCTCTAGGTGACAAAGTAGTATGTCCTTAATATTTGGAGAAAATAGCAGTTTTTATGTGGAAGAACCCCACGGAAAGAATTACAGTATAAACTTGACTGAACTGTGATTATTGCAGTCAGAGGTAAATCAAAGATAAAGATATTTATGGAGATATTTTATATACAATCTTTTTTTAAATTTATTAGATCAGATATAACTGGAAGATCTTGACATTCTCAGAGTCACAGAATGGATGAGGTAGGAAAATATCTCTGAGGATTATCTAGTTCAGCTCTCCTCTTCAAAGCACCGTGAACTAGTGCAGGTAGTGCAAGGCCATGTTCAGCTGAGGTTTGAATATTTTCATGGAGGCTTCACAGCCTCTCCAAGCAACGTGTTCCAGTTGTTTGACTACCTACACAATAAAACAAACCAAACCAAACCAAACAAAAACCAACAACCTGTTTTTTTCTTGTGTTTAAATAGAATTTTCTGCTTCCTGTAAGTATTGTCCCTTGCCCTTGACACTGAGAAGTGTCTGGCTCCATCCTCTTTACTGTCTCCCATCAGGAATTTATATTTGTTGATAAGATCCTCCTGAGCCTTTTCTTCTCCAGGCTAAATAGTCCCAGCTCTCTCAGCCTCTCCTCATGTGTCAGATGTCTTTGTACCTTAATCATCCTCAAGGCCTCTGATGAACTCAGTGAGGTATGTCCATGTCTCTCTTGCACTGGAGAGCTCAGAATGGGATCCAGAACTCCAGATGTGTTTCATCAGTGATAAATAGAGGGTAGGAATCACCTACTTGACAGTGTTTTCCACCATGCAGCCCAGGATATAGGCCTTCTTTGATAAAAATGCATGTTGCTGGCTCATGGTCAACTTCTTGTCCACCAGGACTCTTGGGATATTTTCTGTCAATCTGCTTTCCATACAGTTGGCTCCAGTGAGTTTGTTACTCCCTGGATGCAGGATTTTGCACTTCACTTGTTGAACTACATCAACAAGAGACCAACAATGAAGTTCCTGCTAACTAATTTCTCCAGACCTGGGGGGAGTGGCAGCACAACCCTTTGGTATATCAGCTACTTCTTATTTTTCCATCATACTTGTCAAGGGTGGGCTCATTCTGATCATCCAGGTCATTCATGAAGCTGTTGAACAGTATTAGGTGTATTGACCCCTCACCACTAGTGACTGGCTTTTGGATGGACTTTGTGCTGCTGATCACAGCTCTTTAATAAAAGCTACATTTTAGACCATTTTCAGTCTGTTTCACTGTCCATGTGTCTACTCTGTGTTTCATGATTTTGTCAGTGGGGATGTTATGGGGACAGTGACAAAAGTGTCCCTAAAAATCAGGGTAAAGAATATCTATTGTCTTATCTCACCTACTGAAGTCATCATGCCATTGTACAATAACATCAGTTTATTCATATATCATTTCCCCTTCATAAATCCATGCTGAGTATTCCAAATTACTTTCTTGCCTTAGAAATATTTGGAAATATTTGCAGGATTATTTGCTTTGTTACCTTTCCAGTGATTGAGGTGAGGTTAATTACTATGACCTCTTGAAAATAATTGACAATGGCATTAGCTCCTCAGGCAGCTTCCTCAGCATTTGCAGGTCTATCTCGTCAGGTCCCATGGACTTGTGTGCAGCTGATTGAAAGGTTCACTAATCTGATCCTCCTCCACCTTACTTGCTGTGAACTTTCCAACTGTTCTCCAGGACCTGGGGTCCCTGAAGACTGGTACTACCTTCTGTCTGTAACTGGGGCATGGAAGCCATTGAGTATCTCAGCCTCCTCCTCCTCTTCAGCATCAGTGCACATTTCCCCTAGTTTTCCTTTTGCTGTCAGTGTACCTGCAGAAGTCCCTCTCTCCAGATTTCACTCTAAGTAGACTTTGGCTTTCCTACTTGTGCATGCAGAGAATATGTCTGTATTCCTCCCGAGTAATCTCTCCCCTCTTCCACCTCTACTGTCAGGAGCTCCTTGTTCATACCTGCAGGCCTCCTGCTACCTTTGATTGATTTCCTATTTATCAGGATGTGCCACTCTTGAACTTGGAGAAGGTGATCCTTAAAAATCCCTCCTGGACTTCTCTTGTCTCTGGGGTCATAACTGATGGGATTCTTCCAAGAATGTCCCTGAACTGACCAGAAGCATCACCATACATACAAGATATGAGTCTGAGTCAGACACAAAATGCCTTGCACTGTATTCAGAAAGTAGCAGACCATGTAGGATTCCTTTAAAAGCTAGTAACTTGAAAAGGAAGTTGTTGTGAATACAAAACATTCAAGACACAATGTGATATTTAAAATTATCAGTATACTATTTAAAATTATCAATATACTACTGCCTCTTAAAAAAACATATTTTCTGATAAATATTTATACTGTAAATACATAATCTCAAATGAGTCAGTTCCATGTCTTAAGTATCCTAAAATTGTGCAGCTTGGTATGTCGCTTTAATGTAAATTTTACGGAAGTCATCAGTGTGTAATGTACAGAGTAAGCTTCCTATAAATTATCCCACAGATACTTTAAGAGACTGTGAGGAAAAAAATGAATCAAATTATACTGGAGATGTTAAAATGATGCAGACAAACTAAGAAAGGCACTGAAAAGGCAACAAAGATGCTCCATGGGCTTGGAACCAGTTCCATAGAGAAAAATCCCAGCACGGTTGGAGTCCTTAGCTTGGAAGAGAACGACTAAAGATATGACAGCAGACCATAAAATCATAAAACATGTGGAGGTACTGGATCTGGAATACTGATTCTGTTTATTGCAATCCAAAACTTAGGAAGTACTCATTGAGATTGTTAGGTAAAGGAAGCAGTTTGCAAGCAATGCATATTTACATACTGAAACTGATTGTTAATGTTTTGGGCCACTGGATACTAGGGACCTTAAAAGTGAGAGAGAATAGGTCTATTGATTACTCTCCACACATACTGGTTTGCCTCAGGAAGGCCACGGACTTCCTCATTCAAGGGAAAAGACTACTCAGTATTTCTCCCAGTTCTTACACCACTCCTACAAACTTCTGCTCTTGGCTACAGTGATAGGTATGAAACTGGGTGTTCCGGTTTGGCCAAATTTAGAAATATATATATATACTCTGAG
>NW_024582091.1:12270446-12364846 GCF_017639235.1 Corvus kubaryi
ATAGGCAGCGATATGGGATACACATCATAAGGTCACCCCAAGACACTGGGCCACTCTGGTCTATGTTTGATCCCCCCTTTCACACCTTAGCTTTTTTACAACTTTTACCCAGAGACACATACTTTAAATTTGGTCTAAGCTGGTAACTGCTGTTTAGGTTGCATGAGAGCAACATTTCATGCTATAATATTATATTGGGTTTCTCTGGGACAGAGTTAATTTTCCTCAGAGCAGCCCTCTTTAGTGCTGTGCTTTGTATTTGTAGCTAGAAGGATGTTGATAACACACCAGTGTTTTGGTCATTGCTGAGCAGTGCTAGGGAAAGTAAGAGAGCAGCTTGGTAGGAACCTGGCTGGCAGCCAAGGCCAGCCTCGGAGCTCAAGAGTGGGGCTCTAGAGGAATTCAAGATAATGACAGTAATTGCAAGATATAACAGGTAAAACATGGTCATGACATTGCCAGATTGTGGAATAATTATGGGGAATTTTGGTTGTAACTGTGATGGGAGGATGAGGAGTCAAGTGTGTGTAAATTGTCTTTAAAAAATTTCTACAGAAGACTGTAACCTTCCAGGTATGTACTGAGGAACAGATCATTAAATAAATATAAGACCAGCTTTTTTCCTTGATGCAAGAGGTGGCAGATCTATTGACCAAAAGAAACCCTGATCCAAGGAAGTGATGCCCCTTTAGACTTGTTTTTGGTCAGTAGTTAAGACATTAGAGAAAATTTAATTTTCTAGGAAAAGAAAATGAGTTAAATCTAATTTGCTTCAGTCTCAGTAAAATGCTTGATTTGATTGCTGCGAGAAAAATTATCAGGTTGTCTTGGTTTGAGACAAATTGGGAGGAAATGTCTGAAATGAACGTATCCTCTAATAGAAGGCAGGTTTCAGCAGCCCCTCCTCCACCAGGTTTGGAAAGAAATTTCTTGGAGGAAAGTGAAAAAAAAGCTCTTTATTTAACAAGCAGGGTGCATGCAGGCACAAGACAACAAATAATGTTAAATAATAAAACTTCTCAACCTCGTAGATTCAGAGTCCTTTCTGTAGGTGTGGCCCTGCTCTCTCCAGAGCTGGGGTGTGGCGTGGGCCCCTCTGGGCCGCAGTGTGGGGCCTCCTGGTGATGGTGTTGAGGACCGGAGCTGAACAGTTCCAGGTGAAGAAGAATAAGCCACAGTCCCAGGAAAACTTTCTTGCCTCAGCTAGCAGGCTAGCTAAAAAGCAAAACATTTTAATTCTGTCTCTCTCCTGAGAAAAAAGGAGCCGAGAACTGGGGAAAAGCAGGAAGGTGCTTCCTAGGGTCTGCAGTGGTGAGAGCGGGGGGGGAAGTCTGTGGCATAGAGCAGGCAATAGGGGACACAGCATCATAAAGTCACCCCTCTTCTTAAGAAAGAGAAGCTGGAGGTTAGCAGAATAATTGAAGACTCAGGTTTGCACACAGAATACCAGATGAGCCCATTTCACAAACTTAAAAAAGTGTTGTCACTTCAAAAGAGAACTGGGTTAGCATTCAGGAGGAAATGGGTGACCCTGAGAAGTGAGGAAATTGAAGCAGTAAAGCACTCAGTAATGCAAACCAAGATTTTTTGTAGGAAACCTAAATCCCTAAAGATGAAACTTGATTTGTTTATGGAGTTATTTATTTGGTATGTTGTCTACAATAACTTGCAATAAATCTGAGGCCTGCTCTGGTGCTCCTGAACAGCACCTTTCCCTTTTTATAGGCTTTGTTTAATCAGCACAGTCCCAAGCATGGGTAAGTAAAGCTGCTATTAGTACTGGAGAGGCTCACGCTGTGTTTTCGAGAGGGAGTCACTTCTACAGGTTCCTGTGACAGCTCTGTGGGTTTACACTTAAGGTAGCAGCCACAGAAGAACAGGTAACACCAACCACCCTTGGCTAAGTAAAGGTCAAATGCTTAGTCTAGGGTGAAAATTTAGGTTTTGGGCAATTTGGCTACTGTGTGTTTGTTCACAGTCCATAGGGAAGTGAGATGGAAAGAGATGGTTTGCTGTTAACACCTCTACTGGTCTGCTTTCATACATGGTTGTATTGGGTTGAACCTGAGTTGATGGACAGTCTTTTAGACTAATGACGCTTCTCACAATTTACATATTTAAACCGCACGGAAAGGCGGGAGTTCCCCTTTTGGTCAGAGCTCGCCTGCTGGAAGGTGAGGGGCGGCTCCGAGCCTCCCGGCCCAGCCGGGCCGGGCCGGGGCCACTGCCCCTTCCCCCCTTTCCCAACACTGCGGCATGGACCCTGGGTCGCTGGGGGAGACTGTCCCAGAGCCGCAGGCAGCTAAAACCAGCCATGGACTGCTCACAGCTAAAACCAGCCACGGACTGCTCACAGCTAAACCCATCCAGTGCGGCTTCTGGGGACAGGCGGGTCCCTCTCCTCTCCATGCGGAGCCGGCGGAGTCAACGGGAGCCGGCAGAGCCTCCTGTCTGCAGCCAGCACACTTCGTGCTGAACTGAAGAGGACACCACACAGCCAGCAGCACAAAGGGAGCAAGGCTTTCCCCACCGTAAAGCCTGAACAAGAACACCCTTCAACATGGCGGCTCCAGAGTCAGAGAGAAAGAGAAGTGAGTCATGTGGGACGAAGCTGAAAATGGCGACGGGAGAAAAGAGGGCGGTGCCGCGATTCTCGCGCGTAGCTTAAAAAAACCTTCTTGCATGCCGTGGTAAGAAACTGTAATACCACAAACTGTTTGTCTCTCTAATCCATTTGAAGAACATGGGGGGATGGAGAATCCTTGTGTGGCCTGTGAAGATTGTGAAGAGTGCCTATGCCAGGCTATATAGAAGTAGTAAGAGACTTGTGACGAAGAAAAGCCTTTGTGTGCAGGCCGAAAGAACTTATCCTTAAAAAGATTAATAACCCCATGTGATGGCCCATGTTTTGCAGTGTGAAGGAACTGTGAGATTTTTCATGGGAGAGATGTTTTACACACAACAGATTGTTTGTTTCCGGGTGGGTCTGCTGTTGGTGGCAGTTTGGGAACCACGTGCAACTGAAGAAAAACCCTTTTTTCCTTAAGCATAAGAGAGAGACTTTTCAAGAACTGGAACACTGACTAACATCCCATGTTCTGTTATCCTTGTGCGAGCTGGGTAAAAGGAGAGAAGTGCTGGAAAGGGGGGCGGGGGGGATTTGCTTTAATTTTTTTATTTTCTCTTTACTTTTAATTCTATTAGTAATAAAACTCTTTCATTGTACTGCAACTGTTTAAGGTTTGTGCCTGCTTTGCTTTTCTCCTAATTCTTATCTCACAGAAGGAAAATAAGTAAGTAATGAATATTTTGAACCAAAACCACTACAATGGTGTCTGCCAGCACACGGCTGCTGTGCATGCAGAGGTCAGAGACTTTTGTGGCTTTCCAGATTTTGGCTTTGGTAGTGTATCACTTGATTTGAAAAGACATTTGCGGGCAATACGGATATGCAACTTTGGGTCCATCTGGCAGCCTTGTCTAGCATGAGCACAGCCAGCACTGCTTGCAGTCTCAACACTGCAATTCCTAATTTCATTTTTGTATTTTCTATTGAGCTTCTGTGGACCAAGTCAGAGAACACAGCTCTTTGTCCTGACACGCCTCTATTGCTGTATTTCATGTAGCACTACCTCCGCTCTCAGTTCTGTCCCTTCAAACATCTGGGTTCATAAGGTATAAAGGAAATTTTTTCCTTTAAACTTTCTTCTTTAGATCAAGTATCAATCAGTTTCATGGCCACGCCATAGACGACTGTAAGTTTCTTTTAATGTTCAGCTCTCAGACCAAAGAGGAAACACATCTTTTTTTCCTGTAAAGCAGAACAGTCTTTACATAAGACAATGGAAGGGAACTCTTGTCCAGACATAACCTATGTCTTTTCTCCCTGAGAAATATTTGGACATGAACAGAAAATTGTCATTGGTTTCTATTTTGCTATCCATTTTTTTATCTTGAGTCTGCTTGACATTACAAAATTCATATGAAAACACTACTGAATTAGTGTGCTCTTCATTGCTATTTTTTTCTACCATTAATATCTTACATGGCATACCAAAGAAGGTGAGAATTTAGACTGGGCGGAACAATTATGCAAAGATAGTAAATATCTTCATACATACCCCTGGTTACTTTCCTGTAAAATTTTAAAGCCCAAAAACTTGCATTTGCTTGTAAGCCTTGTATGATGTCTACTCACCTTGTCTGAGGAAGCAGAGGTTGCTTCAGCTGAGCATTGCAACACTTGTTGAAGATCCCTCCTTCTGGAGCATGGATCCCTCCCCCTCCTTCTGGAGCATGGATCCCTCCCCCTCCTTCTGGAGCATGGCTTCCCTGTGCTCAGTTTGGCTGCTTGCACAAGAAAGCCCCAGGCAGTGCCCAGCATAACCTCTGGGTTCTCTGCCCAGAACAACACTGTCCATTGCACACTATTTGCCTCTTCACGTGTAAGTTCTGTTCATCCAGCTTCTGCTGTCTTCCTGCATGTGTATAGGACCCATCCCTGCTCCTTTTATAACCAGGAGAGGATTTATTGCTTTGCATGCATTGTTTAACAGAAGTAGATATTTATTTTATTCCACTGCAAAAGTCATTCAAGAACAGGGATGAAATATGGTCTTAATCTTTAGTCAGGCAGAGCTCAAAATCACAGCAGTAGACTTATTATCCCTTTCAGAAAGCAAGGGCTGAAGAGAAGCATCAGGACTAGATTATGGATCATGTTTCCAAGACTGAAATGGTATTCCTGAGAGTAAGGTGCTATGGGTTAGCACGGTTTTGATGATGCTGCAGTCACACGTTCTTAATTTATACCAGAGTTTCTGATCTTAATGCTCTTCTTAGATGTATTTCACCATATAGCAGAGTGACCAGGTCCTAGGGATGATGTAACACATCAGAGTAAGAAAAAGAAATGAGAGCTCTGTTTTTTAACACAATAGCAGCTAGTGCAATAAGTCTAAGGTATACTGTTAACACACCTTTATTTTAATCTCTTTTTGCAATTTAATTCTGTGGAAAAAGATATCAGGGTTTGCGATTATATCCAACCTTCCAAGGACAAGCTGGAGTCAACAAATTAGTATGGTTGCAAACAAGGAAATCCTTTGCCCCTCCTCTCCTCATTCTGGGACTCAGAGGCTCAGGCTAAATAAAAAACCATAAAGGATTAGGGGGGCCACACTGCTATGGGAGTGGGATGATCTCTCTGCCATGCTTCAAACTGATTTAGTTCATAAATTTTGGAACTTAATAAATTGAGCAGGATTTCCTGAACTGGGTCACTGCACTGGGCCAACCACAGACCTTTTTCTCATGTTTGTTTCTTTAAATGCAATATTATTTATTAGTGAGAAAATATTTATTTTAGTGTTTTATCTCTGGATCTCTTCATATGCTTCTCTTTGTCTTGATACAGCATCTTTGGCTCCCACTTGCCTATTGTGCTGATAAAAATGTCACATTGACCTTCAGAAGTGTACCTGCTGTCTGGAGATTGTGCTTTAAGAGTAGTTCTGATGCCACTGCACACTTTGGCTTATTAAGCCCTTAACTCACAGAAGCTGATATTGTGTCAGATCACCTGCAGCTAATTGAAAGCACCACCTGACAAGAAGATTAGAAGGAAACTCCCCGTTCTTACTGATGTCTACTGGATGTTTTATATCTTCACAGGACTTTACAGGGCAGTTGACAGGGTAGTTTCTGCTGTACATAACATTGAAGAAAAGGTATCCTTTTGCTGATTGCTTTTTCTAAAAGTTGAATGTTTCTCTCCCTCCATTTCTTCCTGGAATGTCAAAAAGAACCCAGACCTTTTTGATGCTCTATGGCCTGAACTAAAATCACAAAGATCCAATTGATTAGGAAATCTTCTATAGAAATGGTATTTTGCAATGAGGTACTGTTCACAAGGAGAGGGTTTAGGAGCTCCAGGGATAGCAATTAATGTTTTAGATTCACTTGATAAAAGCTCCCTTAATTCATAGATAATTGTTCTGCAGAGAACTGGAGAAATAATTTCTCCTTCTCTGCAGATGAAAGAAAAATAAGATTTCATATAAGCTGGGGTTTTTGTTTGTTTAGGTTTTGTTTTGTTTCATTTTTATATTTTTTGGGCAGGGGGGATATTTGTTTGTTTGGGTTTTTTAATCAGTGCAAAAAGCAGGCATAGCTCTGGCTATTGTTTACTGCATTTTCAGGCTGATGAGCATTGTGTACCTGGCCATCCTATCCTTCCAACCCTTGAAAAGAAGGAAACTGGATTTAAAACAGGCTAGCAAACAGTGGCATACCTAATTTTCAGTTTTCAGATCTTCAAACAGCTTTCTTCATGTATGCAGACTCTATGATGGACAGTCCCATAGGTGACCACCAAAGTCAAAACCAGTACACAGCTTTCTCCTGTTGTATATATTGAAGGAGTTGCTATAGATTAACCTCTGAAATGGGTTTCATAAAGCAAGTTCAGAATGCTACCTGGAAGCATGAATGCTCTTAAATCAAAGTTTCCTGAACTCATGCCTTCTGAAGCATGAAATGATGAGAAAATTACAGAAGAGAAGGACAGGTAATAAAACAACTTCTCCCTCAAAATCCAGGTCAGGGCCTTATGTTAATTTGTTGTTCACCATCCTATTTTTCTATCAACTTTTACAAAAATGGAGAAGAAGAATGGAGAGGAGTGATTAAATAGAACATCTGGCCCTGAAATATTATTTCTTAGTGTTATAACTTGAAAGAGGACTACTACAAATAGCAATTGTAGTATAGTTACTGTGCAATAAATTCTGCTCTTGTGTCAGCACCCGCTGAGCAGGGAGAGGGGAGGAGACTGAAGTGAGCCTTCATCTCATTCATACAGCTTGATTATACATGAGCTTTAAATCCAGCTCTCATTCCACTTTACATTTTCATCTCCATTCAGTTTCCAGTGAAGTGTTCCTGTGTTCTTGAGAAAAAAGGAGGATATGATTAGGTTAGAGAGTAAAGCATGCATTCAATTACAGAAAGCATTATCATCTCTTCCCTAAACTGATTAGTTATTGTTCCCTTAAGTAGCACTAACGATGCTCATGTGCTCTGCAATCCAGGCCATAAGGCATAGACACTGGCCAAATGCCAGTGCAGCACCCACTGATGTCATTCACAGAAGACAGAGCCTGAAAAGTCTCCAGTGGAGATCCTCTAAGGAGGAGGTTTTGGTCCGTGTTTTTCAGGAATCTTCTTTGTGAGGAGGTTTCTTAGTGGCCCTGCTCACTGCCAGTTCACACTCATTTGCCAGTCAGTGCCACGTAGGAAAGGAGCCTGTGGTGTCCTGATAAATTCATTTGATTAGCCTGACTTTATAGAATAGAGGATTTCAAGCACAGCTATGATTAGGCTTACCTTGTGCTGATTTTACACAAGTTTCTGTATGCTCAATTATTTTTTTTTCTGAGGAGGTTGCTTATGCCATAGCAGACACCTTTGGGATTTTGATTCAACACTGCTGTATGGGAATGTTTCATGTTTTACATGTTTCACTGTGTTAATCATCCTAAGTAACATAAAATTGAGAGGACAACGATAAAAAGGACAAAGGACAGTGTCTAGGAACAACCTCCTCCTGTATGTCAGTTTGGAGAGAGGGCCTTTGAGTAAAGACAGTCAGCTCCACCGGAAGCCTCCTCCCCTGACAAGAAAAAGCAGGCATTTGGAGCTTTTGTTCTTCTCAACCAGTTGCATTTTGAGAGCCTTTACTCGGCTAAAAGGGGAAATGTAAAGCAGCTGCGACTGGGGAAGAGAGTGAGGGCACCAGATTACAGGAGTTATGGCCTGGCTGCAGTCACCTAAGGTTTCCCTCACTCCTCAGGGAGCCACCAGGATCCCTACCAAAGAGCCTTCTCTCTTCCCGGGGAGATTTGAGAGCAGCATTGGGTGTGGCAGGGCCAGACATTAACTGCCTTTTGCGTCTCACCATACATCTTTGCTGCATCATAAGGGAGCGATCTACGAACAAAGAGAAAGGGGATTCTTCTAGTGTGTACTAGTATATAAAAATTTTTAAAAAGAAAAAAAGACATAAAAGATATTAGATTAATTTCTTCCTCTGTCTGCTATTGTGTTACTGTCTGTTTACATAATTAAATCACTGGAGTGTGTCCAGTCTTGCATTCTTCTAACATATCTGATGCAAACTGGAGGCTGCCTAATATTCATTATTAGTAACTGGCTAAAACAAATGGTGACGTGTAAGGTCCTTTGGTAGAACTTATTTAAAACACTCAAAAATAGAACACAATCACATGTGGGGTTTTTTTTGTGTAAAAGTTTGTAGTGATCAAAAAATTTCTTTGTGGGTAATTTGTAAGCATGAAATTGCCTGACAAACTAATATGTACCCAGAGGTTATTTTACTGTGCAGCAAGTCCTACAGAAAGTTAATCATGAGCAGATAGATTGTATTTTGCAATTTTGGTCCAGGGCCTTTAAAAGTGAATGTCTAACAAACACCAACACTTTGTACTTATACAAACTTCAAAACAAATACTGTTTGTGTTATTTGCATAACCATGAGGCTCATGTATGCATATTCCAGTATGGGCATCTCTAAAAATGATCCTAAACAATAGGATCAGTTAGATAATACAGTCATCAAATCAGTCAACAATCTAGAAAATATCCCATGAGCATCAAACAAGATATCAAGAAAGTTCATAAAAATCCAGCCTTTACTTGCCCTAATTGAGTTGGTACTTATTTAGTAAGGTAACATCACCAGTAGAGAATGAGCAAAATTAAGAAAAGTGAGGGTTACACAGACAAGACTATCTGGTTATTTATGTGAGACAGAAGCATGTCGTGAGAGTTCTCTTCTGAAATTAGCTGACAATGAACACTAATATGTCACAACATACCACAGATTGATTTCAGTTCAGTCAACCTCAGATATAATGATTAGTACGGATGATATTTAGCTCTGCAATTTGCATACCGTGGATTAATGCTCAACCTGGGTGGTTACCATAAGTAAGACATTCATCTCTCTCCTACATTCCTTCATCTGCAGATATTCAGGCACAGCTTAGTTCCCAGTGAGGAATAGTCACTACCATGATGAGCAATAGGAAATGAAATGTTAAATCCAAAAGCAAAGAATTATCACTAGCTTTATGAATTTAGCATTCAGATCAAGTAACTTATCAAAGTCTGAACTGAAAACACTATAATTATTTATATCTCCATGGAAAACTTACTGCTTTCATAAAACATCTAAATATATTGACAACCGGTAAATATTCATCATTTGAAAACTACTAGCCAGCTTCAAGTTTTACAGTAATTAATTTAGTTCTGACAGGGTGAGCAATATTCTTGAGTTTCTTTAAGACTTAAAAAAAGGTCAGGTTTGATTATCATATTTTTCTTGTGAAAGAACTGTGGAAATATATATTCCAAGGGAGCTAAACATATTTGTAGGCAGCATCAGGAAATGTAATGAAGGCATACCATACACATATTTGATTGAAAAATATGTTTTTCAAGCCTTTTACTTACTGGTTGCAGTGGTAGGTGTTAACTGCTAAGCATGAAAAATCTAGCAGATTCTTGAACTTTGAAGATCTCAGTCTGAAGATATTTAGTATTTTAAATAGTTGTCTTAATATATTTCTTGAAGTTCAGATAAGCTAAGGATTTTCTGGTAACATATGGAGTTCTGTGGTTTTTGGATGCAGGCACATTTTGTAGCTATGATAAGTCATTAAGATCTATAATGTCTATCATCCTAGAAGTTTTATTTTTATTTCAGAGGGGTATGTATTCATCAGGAAAACTATGGGTCCAGATATATGGCTATTTAAAAAATCCTAAAGTCCTTTCTGTGCTTGATGTGCTGTTATCTTTTAGATGGAATGTCTTCTTTTTGATACTAAACACTAACACTTTAAATATTACCTCCAAAATCCAGTAGTACCATATTTTCAGGGGCATCATATATTTCAGAAAGGTATTCTTCAAATACCATGCTTTCTGTCCACAACATTTTGCTCTGGTGCAGGGAATTTCACAAGGAAAAGAAAGCAGCAAAATGCTGATCTTTTGCATTCAGCTAACCTTGGATCACAGTATACAATCTATTTTAGGGATTTCAGTCTACACCCAAGTTCTAAAAAGAGTCAGAGGAAACATCCTCTCTTGTGACTTTTACTGTGATGAGAGCAGTGCTTAAAATTACTTTCTGTATGTGTGTGGAAGAAGCCTTGATGAAGATCTGACACAACAATGTTGGGTTTATCTGATAGACCATGGACCATACTTGCTCAGCAACACCCCTGACAGAATAGCTCCTTGAATCTCCTGAATGTTTCTACTTTAGAAAGACTGTGATCATTATACACAATATGATACATGGCTCTTCTCACTGCCACTTTGCAGCATGTAACTCCATCTTCAGCCTTCTCACTCATTGTGAAAATTCAGTATGTGCCAGCAAAGCAGCAGATAGGGAAAAAAAAAATATAGGAGCTTGCTCCCTGTACAATACTATGGAGGAGCAAAGCAGCAGTGAAATGTTGTAAATGCTGAGGTGGCTAGCAGAGAAAAATTCTCCACTTTTTACTGTCTCATGTGAAAGTCTCCGTTCTCACGCAAGCTATCTGTCCGATGGTTTGCTATTTGGTAAACATTTGCAGGTGCAGGGCTGTTGGGAGAACATAGTGGAAATGGTTTTGGTTCACTGAGAATAATATTTTGAAATGGGTGGTTATACCACTCAGCCACTCACTGTGGTGGGTGGCTAGCCAAAGGGCCAATCATGTAATTTCTCTTTTGTGATCCATGCTATAAAAAGATGGGGCTTTGGCATTAAAGGGTCGGCTTCGACCATCTTCTCTGACCTGAATTTATGTAGTTTTTCACCATCCCTGCATGCAACAGTGACAAAATATTCCTGTTTATAAACTCCTTGGTGGCAGAGACTCTTCCACATTTCTTTGTATCCACTCTAAGGAATTTCTTCATACATATTATTATATATATCAATTTAAAAGAAGAAATCTCCATTGCCTGAAATACAGCTTTCCTTGTGAAGAATTACTGGTATTTTCTTTCAAATCCATAGCTCCTAACCATAATTAAAGGGAAAGAAAATTAATTTTAAAAGGTATAATTTTTTCATTTGATATAGGTGTTGCAGTAATTGTCTTTCTGCAACAACAAAAAGGTTTACATTTGTGTTTCTAGTTTCAAGATGTTGTTTCCCTTTCTCTGAAGGAATAAAACCCACCCCTCATAGCAGTTGCTGTTTCAGGACCTCCAGTGATTACATGAAGATATGCTGTTTCAATTTGTACTCAGTGTGAACAGAGTGCAAAAGCCAGTACCAAATAGATATGGATTAAAGTGAGATGTTTGGAAGACTTTATTCTGTTCACTAATGTAGCATGGAGTAGTCAGCCTCAGTCTGTGAAATAACTTGCTGTTGTCACAATGTTTGCAGCTGGAATAGAGTTGACTCAAATTGTAAAAAAACAAAATTGATTTTGGAATATACTACAGAGGTATGGCTTATTCTGTCAAAAATGATTATACACTGAGAAACTGCTGACTCTAAAGTCGTGTATGCTCTCCCTTTCTCTCCCTTTTCTCTCCCTTTTCTCTCCCTTTTCTCTCCCTTTTCTCTCCCTTTTCTCTTCCTTTTCTCTCCCTTTTCTCTCCCTTTCTCTCTCTCCCTTTCCTCCTTTCTCTCTGTGATAAGAGAATCTTAGCAGTTTTCCTAACTAGGATTTTCTTCCCAAAATATCTTCTGCTGCAAGGAAGATTGCAACCTCCTCTCCAACCCATGTATTTATTATGCTTAGGAAAAGAAAAAACGCTTAGGAAAATTTGAGAGCTATTTATTTATTTGCTTATTTATTTTTGGTGCTCATGTAATTACACCTGTCATGATTACTTTTAATATGATGAATTGCAAAGATAAAAGTGTAGCATGCTCTGTGCCCATTCGTTTCACTTGCAAATACAGCACAGATCTTCCTTATTGCCTGTGGTGCAATTTCAGCAATTGAACAGTTTTTAGAGAATGCAGAAATCAGTCATCTGAAACGTGTAGAAATGTGATCAAGTCTGGTGTGAACCCTGCAGGATTTTCTTTCCTTGTTTACTTTGTTTCTGAAACCAGAGCCTCAACTACGACAGATGGTTCCTTTGCCCTAGTGTGCCCATAGTTCAATTCTCATCAATAAGATCAGGAGATAACAAGAAAGGCCTGATATCCTTTTTTGTTTGCTTGTTTTTTTAATATATATGCACATGCTCTTCTGTACAACATTGTCTTGGTTGTATCACAATAGGCTGTGTCCTGTCTTCCAGTGATCTACACGCTTTTGTTCAAAAATAACCCAAGTGAAACAAACATGATCATTTCAAGTCCTCAGTTAAAAAAGGTTTCTTGGAACTGAACTTCTCCATAACAGCTTGGAGATCAGTTCCTAATCTTGTCTTCAGTGAAGATCACACAGGAGAGAAGCTGGATGTATATCTCCCTAACAACAGAAGGCAGAGACAGTTGTTTCTGTGACATCATCACTGCATGTGACATCAATGCTTCACCTTTCTTTTCTGAAAGGCTGTGGTATCTATAGCTCATAAATTCAGATAAGCTCTAACTGGGACGGTGTTTCTTTTATGAGTGGAAGTAGATAATAAAGCCATTTTTTTTGTGCTATAGATGGACTAGAACAATAATCTATATGAACAATATATGCAAGCAGGTAAACAATGCCTCCTTTCTTTTTTTCTTCTTTACTCTGTGGTTTGTTGGATGTGCTTTGTGAGGAAGGTTGGTGATGAAGATATAGACAGGATTAGTAGATTTTGAAACCATTTGGTTATTCCTTCATGAGTATGTTCATTTTCAGGAATTCTCAGGTCAAATATGGTAAAACCTTAATTGTAAAGAAAAACATTCTCATAACAGAAATGTGGTTTTGAAGTTGATTACAAAAATCAACATACATAAAAACTTAATTGCTTGGTAGTGTATTTTCATGTGTTGTATCAAGCAAATAAACATGAGAATGTTATTAATTTTGAATAAAAGCTATTAAACCTTACAATACCATGAACTTGAGTGCATTCCCCTAGACCTGTAAATTACAGCATACTCTCAGTCTCTGAGAATGGCTTGTTCTGTTTCCTTAGTATTGAGCAGAGGCTGAAAGCTGGTACAAACCCTGAAACCATAATTTTCTATGTTCTCTGAAATAAAAATTAAAACAAAGGCTTGATGTACACTTAACTAAGAAGCTGCTACCTGAACAAGACCTAAAAACTTTCAAGGAACCCAAGAAAACAGCAGTACTCAACAGTCTCTGGCAGTAACTTGAGAAACATTTTTCTCCAAACACTTTCCTTTGCTTAGAGACATCTCAAAGCTAGAAAGAAGCCTGGTGACTTTCATTGCTTATTTTGAGAGCAATTTCTGACATCTGCCTTGTATCTAAACTTTGAACTAGTTCTATCTATACATTCAGTCTTAAGTATGAGATTTAATACGCTGGGCAAAAGTTGGTTTGGTGACTCTTGCTGAAACAAGTTTTGTGGAATACATAACAAAACCTCTGTAGCGCATAGAGTTCAAGGAGATAATTTCTTCAGCCTGTGAGTTTTGAATCTTTAACCAGCTCTTGCCTTCATTATAGCTAGCAGAACTACCTGAGTAGTGAAAGGAAGCATAAATAATCAGCCACAAATGACAGCAGCAGTGCAGTTCTTCACCATGGGACATGCAGCACTGAGCATTAAGTCAGGATCTCTGCTTTTGACATAAAAGCAATAGCCCTAACTCTTACCTTAGTTATAGCCCAGGGTTCCATCTCCTCAGAAAATATGTACTTAAGGCACAGGACTTAAAAAATACCTTACCTCTTACTACTCTCAGGTCCATTATCACTCATCAGAGTTTATTTTATATTTTATGCTACTTTGTCCTAAATCTTAGTGGAATTAAATGCAGGAGAGCTACCCCAGCAACGAAAGAATTTATCTCATACTGGCTAGAGTTGACATGGAACTTCTGCCTAACTCTAAACATCTGCATCTTTCTATCTCTGGATTAGCAAATCCTGACACCCTTCCTAACTTTAACCTTTCCATTCTAGCCAAGGGAATCCCTCTCTTCTGAAACAGTGAATACTGCCTGCCTTCTTCCCATCAGTCAGAGCCATTTAGCACACAGCAAAAGAAAAGGAACTCTTCAGTTTTTAGATTTAAAAATCCAAGCCCTAACCCTTTCAAATTCATTCTGTCCCAGGGATCCATTGTGAGTAGTAAACCCATCGAAATACTGCTTGTCAGAGGCATCTACTTACTTTCATTTGAACTCTGAAATGCCATTCAGCCAAACTCTTAAATTATTAAATTCCAAATGCTAACATTAGCTGTCAGCTTGACTTTACCTAGAGGACCCCCTTCTTCTGGAAATTGGATATTAAGTACTGTATGAAAGGGCCTTTGTATTCCTCAAAAACTCTTAAAATCATTCATACACAAGGAAAAAACTTCTCATTATTCTTTAGACTCCCTTGGTTTAACCCTAAACTTCTTCTTCTCTCTAGCAAACAAACCCATCCAGATGGTGAAAGGGAGGTCATTTATTGGCCAGTACCAGCTCTAACCTTGTCCTGAGTGGTGGAGATCATGCAACATCCAGTCTTACAGTGAGATCTCTCTCCAGAGGCCAAAATCCTCTCTGTCATCTTCACTTTCATTCCAGCCAGCAGAGCCATCTGAATAATAAAAGAAAGCATGAAGATTTACCACAACTCTTTGCCAGTAGATGACCATTTCAATTTCAGTCTGTGTGGGTTTCAGAGCAGAAGAATTACTTTCTCAGGCCTTAGATTCCCCAACTGCCAAAATTGAAGAGCTGGAGGAACCAAGCTGACCTTATTTCCTCTTCTTGGGGGCAGGCATGTCACGCATCCTAACTGAAGATCTGCTAAGTTTATCTTAAATCTCTAGACAAAATGTCTCTTGAAAGTTATTTTTAAAATATTTTAAAGCCACCCATCATTTACATGCATATACTGGGTCATGGTGCCTACCCACAGGGCAGTACATGCATGTTGTATCTTCCTGGTATAGAGAGTGAAAATACAGATTTTGTGTAAGTACTTTGGCAAAATACTTGATGAAAGAGGCCACTGTTGTTCTGACATCTGCCATTGCAGAGACTTTCTTGCAGTGATGACTTACTAAGACTGCTTAGACATTGCTACATTGATCTGGTGTTCAGTAATAGCTAAATTCATTACTTCCCAAGATCTTCATTCTTTGTCCCAACATCTCGGATCACTCCTCTTAGGTAACAATCTGTGTGAGAGAACATGAAAAAGACTGAAAATCTGAATGTTAATGAGGAAGTTAGTGCAGAGGTAGCAAAAAGGGCTCCTAAAATACAGCCCAACAATCACCAGGAAGCAACTTTACTTCTAATACATATTTTGCCTTCCATACAGTACTGTTGAGGGTAAATTGATTGATGTTTAAAGTGCTTTCCACTTCTTTGATGCAAGTTGCTATGGAAATGGAAAGCATACTTATTAGATATTTGCCGTCACCTTTTGTTAAATCTAACTCTTCTAGGTTCTCTTTGTCTCGAAACCTTGCTGTACTTTTCAGCATCTGATGTTGTTAGCAGACCCACAACAGGAGATCTCCTATGCTGCTCTGTGTACTCACTTTCTATTCTATATATTTTAGCTGCATTTCTTAACAGCAGAGCTGTAAACTCGGAGCCACTTTCAGCATTGGGGAAACCTCTGCCAGTCAACTGAGGGATTTTCATGATAATGCATCAAGCAGTTCAAAAGTTGAAAAGACACTCCATTTTTATTTTAAATATTTATAATATTTATTGCAGTATGTATAATCATATGTAAATGTAGTTAAACTATTAGCCTGTTGTAACAACTGCTATTTGATGTGCCGTGTCAAGGCATTTGGGGCACTGCAGCCCTATGCATACAAATATACACATTATACATTTTTAGCCCTTCAGGACTTTGTTGCTGCTACTACCTCAGGACTGTCTTTCCCTGTCCAGAATTGCAACAGCTGTAGTTGACAGAAGAGAGGAAGGAATCTGTTTTTCTTTGTTTGATTCTACTTAGATTTGGGCACTTTCCTTGTTGCAACTTTAGTTACAAGTTTTGAATTTTTTACTGATCCTCTTTTGTATTTGAGAGAAGAAATCATGATTTAATCATACAGAAAGGTGAAAGGGTTTGTTTATGTTGGATTTTTAATAATATTTGTGTGTCTTCAAGGGAGAAATTTTTCCATAATATCACCAAGCAAACCAAAAAATTAGTATTAAAAAAAATTTGTAGCTCTTTAATAGGATCTAAATTTCACCTCTGAGGTCCAAACACAAATAGTTTCTCAGCATACCTCTGCACATGCATGCACAATGGACCTCCAGGAACACATGAAAAAAGAAATGAAACTTTACTGGGAAAACACTTGTCAAAAAAAAAAAAAAAAAAAAAGAGTGCCTATGTTAAGCACGAACCCCTATTCTGGAAGGGAGAGGTGTTGGCTTTAACCTTAATAGTAAAATGTGCAGGTGCAGCTGATTTGCATTCAGAGCTTTCTGGGGAGGTGTGGATGGCTCTGGAGCAAAGACAAGTAGGAGGTTCCTTTTCCCAGGCAGGGAAGCTTTCTTCTTTGCAGTCATTCTTGTCTCTCAGCTTTTGGCTGCTTTCCTTTCATGTGAGTCCTTAAGAAAATATTAGAGGCTAAAAGAAGGTTGTGTTTTGGTACTGCTTCCTAAATCTATCTTCTGGTGAATCAAGAGCCCCCTTCACTTTCTAGCCCATCTGTTAAAAATCTTACAGTATAGATGGGGAAATACAAGTGTTTTACTATCTCTGCTGCTGAGACTGGCAGTTTCTTAGCAGTAAAAGCAGAAAGAAATAAACCCATTCACAATGAGGGGAGATGTAATAAAAAGTGACCTTCATCTATATTTCATATTTTTTAAAGCTTTAAGAGAAAAATAAAAAGCTTGCAGCTGGGTTGTCACAAACAGCCTGTAGAGCTGCTGAAAGAAACTTGCTTTCAGGGTGTATTTTGACTTCCGTGTTTCTAAATGCTTTTATGTTTTAAAAGGCATTCTACTCTCTTATGGATTTGCATGGAGACTGCCAGAACTAGACTACACTTTTCCACCCAGACAAAAAAAAAAGTAGATCAGGTTGCCTGGTGTTTCTCAGGTCTGAACAGTAATGTTGAAACAATTTCCAAAACAGAAAAACAGCTATCCTGTAATTTTTATTATAAATATTGTAACATTAAGAGCCATTTTGGAAGGAGCAAAGCCATTAACAGAAGGGAAAAAAGCCCCAACCAAACCTTCTTAAAATTCTGTACTATTTCCATTAAACTGTGAAATATGTAAGTGCATTTTGTATTCTGCAGGACTGATCATGAGCTGTAGCTAAGGGTCATGAGGGCAGTTCAGGTGAAAGGCAGAAGTGAAGAAGAAGGACTGTGGAAAGGTCACACAAAGTTGACTCAGTGCTTGTTTTGCCATGTGCTGAGCATCTATGAGATAATTCTTCACATCTCAAAGGTCTTCCTTTTTCCCTTTACAGTGGATGAGATAATAAAGGGGCTGAAGAAGTTATACTCAGTACTTGGAAACCTCACTAATTCAGTCTGCATCTCAGTTCCTGCTGCTCTTTTATCCTATTTTTTTGGCTGACTGAGTGGGTGGAGAGATCATTCCTCCTTCAACCCTTTTTACACACAGTTATATTTCCCCTTTTGTAACACCCCTGGTGAAAAAAAAGCAGTGGCTCTGGTTCTTCTATTCTCTCATAATCTTTGCTTGGGCCTCATCAATATCCTTGAAATGGAAATGCACCGTTCTTTCTTACTTCATCTTCCACCCTAACAAAAATTTGGAGATGGAGACCTATGCTGTACCATCCTTTTTGCTGGGGCAGGTATTCCCTTGCAGCCTTGTTAATATTTGATGTCTGCCTTGCTGCTCCTCTGGTTATTTCTGGTTTATTCCTAGTAGGTGTTTATTAAACAAAGGCCAACAGCTGAGTTGCTGCATAGAGTGAAGACATCTTGAGTGATTCTTGGTTTGCTTTGAGAGAAGAGACATTTCGCACAGTGCATAATTATGGCCTACATGAGACTTATGCATGGGAAGGGACAATTTAAAGCAAAAGAAATTCTAAATTTGAGTGATTTCAGAGTAATTGTTTTTAAAGGATATACAAACCAGTAAATTTGTAAATTTTGGGTTTGTTGTTGGTAAAAAAAAAAAAAGTGAAGGAAAAATATTCTCCTTTTCTCTGTCATCATCATGAAAACAAACAAGTCTTCACAGCAAATGCTGTTAATAGGGAGGCAAGATACTTTAACAAGAAGTAACAAATCCACAGGGCTGGAATATCCATTTCAGTACCAAAGGATTATTAGAAGTCACTCAGATTTATTTCACCAGTCTCGTTTCAGCATCAGAATATGCTGACAAAAGTTTAGAAATTTAAACATTGGCAGCTTTTTCAGCTATAGCTAATTCATAAAAGGTGATGGGAAGGTATATGACATTTATATGCTGAGGGTCAGTACACCACAGTATTGTACTATGGATTTTCAATGTCACTTGAGTTTCTCCATCATTTTGCTATAACTCCTTTTAAGTTTTGAGCTCTAGAGGCAAGTACTTCAAGCAAATGACCATAATTTCTTCTGTGAAGTTGTTGAAGTCTCATAAACAACTTGGTTGAGGGTATATCCTCACACCAATAAAATACGTGGGCTAGGAGTATAAAAAGTGAATGTATGGGGAACACCCTAAAAGTTGAAATAAAAAAATGTAAGTATTAGTATTTTTCTATTCTCTTCATGAGGCATGATAATACATTTTTTAACTAAAATAAGGTCTTTCAGGTGCAATAAAGAAATTTGAAGAGTCTAATGTCAGTAGAGGAGATACTGGAGTAAAGTGCTAGATGAAGCTCTGCTGCTGATAATACCTATATATGTGTGTGTCTTTGTTTGCCTCAGTCCCTTCCCAGTAGTAATGGAAAAGTTCTTCAGTGAGTATCACCAAGCAGATCAATTAGCAATTTATGTAACTGGACTATAGCAAGAAGTTAACACCGACGAAGTTGAAAACCAATAGCTGAGTAACTGACAAAATATTTTAGGCTAGAAAACTCCGTGGTTGATAGAATGTATTAAGCAAATAAACCCACACTACAATGTGCTGTAACTGCATTTAACTTCAGAGGGGGATATTTAAGCCAGGAATTTGTTAGCAAGCAATAGATGCAAAATACTTGTCAAAGTTCAATAGAGTAATGACTACCTTTCCCATAGCAGGTAGCATTTCCCTCAAAAGAGGTACTGTTTTTGCTTCACCTCATACATTATAATCCAGTGAATGGGAATTTTGTTAGGTTCTGGTTTTGTCAATATAGACGGTTCTTTGGGCCAGAACAGCAATAAAGGATTCCAGTAGCTGCAATTACTGGACAAGCTTAGGATTGCTGTTGACATTTGACCTGATAGAGTACAATGAGCGAAAGCCTTTCAGGTGTCACTTTGGCAAAAAGGACTGTGGATGTGCTACGCCTCTCTATTATTTGTGGAGCTAAGTACAATGATGAAAGGAGTTGAGGGCTTGTCTAAATCATTCAGAACTTTCTTAGTGCAGATGTAGGTTTTTTTCTGTATGTGCTAAAGAAGATCTCATCCTAAAATGAGGATTTCTTGGAATCCATTTAAACATCTGCATTGATTCAGAAAGATACCCTCTTCACTTCCATCTTCCCCAGTAGTTGTTTCTTCATGGTGTCTACAGAAGGTTGTTGAGGTATTTTATCTTTCAAATAGTATGTGCAGGAATTGGAGACCTATAAAATCATGGTCCTGTCTCTACTTTGGTAAGAAATATCTTTGTGCCACCCCTAACTGAAAGCTGTGTTTATCAAGTTTACAAAAGCTCTAGATCAGACAAATGACTAACACAGACAGTTCTGAAATCTAACATACATTTCCTCAAAGTTTGTCCCTTTCTGTAAGGAAAAGATGTAACAGAGCTTGCCTCAGGCATGCACTTTGATGCAACCAGCCTGTCTTAAATGTAATCAAGAAACAATTGTGAGTAAATAATTGTGAGTAAATAGAGATCTACCTATTTCTGAATATTAAAATCTGACAGGGACAGAGGGAAGAGTTTTCCAGAGACCTTCTTCAATATTATTCACTGGGCAAAATTTCATGCTTAGCAGTTGCTTAAAGCAGGTGCAATGGGGCACCACACCATCTGACCATGCATTCAGGTGTGGTTTGCTCTTCCAAGGACACACAAGTCATATTGCCATATTCAGACATTCAAGCAGGACTGCATCTTACGCAGTATTTCCTTTTGTTTTTCTAAAATTTTTCCTCCAAAACATCACCTGTAAGATATATAGCTGTGTTTTCACAGTATATCTCCTCTTTCTGTTCTGTGCTTTACTCAGGTCTTAGATAAATCTTTTGTAATTTCACAGAGAAAAATAAATAACTGAAAAACTTCTGCTCATTATATCACAGAAAATTCAGTTTTACTTGGATGAAAAACATATTTTCTAACTCCACTATTGTATTCTTCATTTTTTCTTTGAAAGTACCTAAGGTGGTTGGAAGAAACAGTGCCCAATCTATCAGTGTGGTGTACAGGCAATAGCTAGACAAATAAATGTAGCTCTTTTTGAACATATATTCAGTATCACTTGCTTTGCTTCTACAAAAGTAAGAAAAGTGTGGGGTTTTTCTTTCTTCTTTTTTTTCCCCCCTTTAATTTGCTTAATATGTTTGGAGGGAATTAAAAATAGTTCATTGTGAAGGGAACTTAGTGTAACAATGTAAGTCCTGATTTTTGCAACGAGCTCTGATGAGACTGTGTACATACCAGCCAGTAACAGACTACTAATAGTCTTAGACTGTGAGTCATTCTTAGTTATTGAAGAACAATGTCTACAATCAAGAAAATAAATCTATTTTAACTGATTCCTAACAAGATGTTGTGGCAAACCTCGATGGTCAGAGGTGTATTTTTGACTGCTGATAGGAATTTGAAGACAAGTATTTACCTTTTTAACTGTTGCTATTAATATACATTTTGTGCATGTTCACTGGTGAAAAGCAAGAAATCCTCCCTTCCACTGACCAGTGAGGATGGTCCTACTTGTCAAGTGGAAGACAAACGTACTGTTGAATGCCCTTCAACATGTAACACCATTAAAACAGGACTAAAACATGGCAGTTTTATTAAGCAACATTAAACCACTGTGTAATATGTGGGTTATACTCTACTACACCAGCACATTACTGTAGCAGCTGTCCCTGGCTTTATAACATCTCAGACACTAGTCTGTGCTGACAGGTCCTTAAACTGCCTCAATCAAGTTGCGTTTAATTTCTTGCTCTAGATTTAGTAGACAATGCTAAAATGTCCTTGGAGGAGAAACTAACCAGGCAGGTAAAAAACTTACTACAGTTTACATGAGAGCTTTGATTTATTCAATTTGCCAAAATCAGAATAGCTTCTGTTGTTGTTGTTAATAAAACAAAAGGAAAAACTGAACAAAAATAGAAAGTCATGTACCTGTCATTCTGCATCCCTACATGCATTATCCTGTAGTTCGTTTTCCTGTTACTGTTTGCCTTCACAAGCACACAGCAAAACATGGCTTGCACTTCATTTTTCCTCCAGATGAGATAGAACAAATTAAAAGATGAAAAAAGAACGGTTGCAGACTTGACAGCTGCTACTGGCTTTTATTAGTTAATTTTTCTGTATTTATTAACACCCGCCTGTTTAAGAGACCAAATGTAATTTTATTCTGAGAATTTCGGTGCTGTGGCCTCTCATATACTCAGATCATCTTCATTCTCATGAGTTTTAAGAATTAGTCAGCTTTATCTATGGGTTCTGAATGTATTTTGCATTAAAAAATATCATACCACCCCCTTCATTATTTAATTATTCATAAATTGACCCAGGTACATATATGTGATTAGAAATTTTGATTGAAACCAAGAATTAGCAAAGGGAAATGTGTTTTGGAGAGCACTAATGATTCATAAATCTTGATGTTTGTCTAAAGGTATTTTTAATTGTAAAGTAATTAGCAAAATTTTGCAGACTAAAACTCCAAAATACTTGGAGAAGAACAAAAACCGCACACTCCACTGAGCTTTTGACAACACGTAAAGAGTCATCTAGTAAAAAAAACTTACCTGGCACTATGAAAAATTTCTAATTTTTAGTTATTCTAAATTTGTTTAATTTTTAACATTTCTAATTTTTTCTGCTTTTTTTTAATTGAAATCATATAATTGTAAACACAATGATTCCAGAAGATTTTTTTTCTTATTTTAGACTGCTAGGGATTTCAGTTGTGGGTATAAATTTTCTCTTTTGACAGGTTCTACACTATCAAAACATTAGAAGTAATTAGACAGATGGAACATGGAGGTGTCCCCATCATCCTTGCACATCAGTATTCACACAGCACTATTATGACAGAACCATTTCATTTATTTCTGCTCTCAATTTTAACAGGTAATATTTGGGAAGACTTGAAATAAAGAGAAAGACATCTAAATGTGCAATAATCTGCACTGTAGTGGCAATGCATACAGGTCTATTGGTTCTGTTTGGGTTAGCATAAAATTTCTATGTTTATTCCTAGATTTGGAATGTTCAGACCCCATATCTTTCAAATGAAAAGTGCTTCAATAGATGAAGAAGATCCTTAAAGCAAAATTTTCAGTCTAATTTTCCTTATGCAGAACAGAAGAATGAATGAAGCAGATTTTTTGTTGAGAGAAGATGATTTGTAAATAAGTTCTGTTGATGGTAGAAACCAAAAGTTCCATAGTGTTAGGCACTTGTAGAATCCCTGTTGCTGCAGGATTTCAAGACCAAGTTGGTAGAACAACTGTTAAGATGTGGACTGAGGTTGATCTAGATGACTTCTGGAGATGCTTTCCAGCCCTGTAACTGCAACCCAACTGCGCTAGGAACTCGCCAGCAGCCCACTAATGCACAGCCAAGTCCCTGTTGCTCAGCTCTGTGATGCGTGTCCAGCAGTTCATCGGCTCTCAAAACCCCAAAAATCCTTTGTCACAGCTACTGTCACAACAGTATCTGTCCCACAAAATAACCAGTGAGAAGAGAAAACCCATTTCAAATGGTGATTCTATTTCAGTGGCAAAAGCAGCAGTGCAGAATTCAGAAAGTGTGGTGGTAATTGATGGATAGAAGCAGCTGCTGGAAGCAACCCACTAAAGTTAGTAGAAAGACAACAGACTGAATACTGTGTTGCCAGGAGTTAGAGCATGATTTGGTGTGTTTTTCCAATAATGACACCTGTTGTATGTACACCTCTGTGGATCACAAGAACTGTTGGCTAAACTGCCTGTGGCTTGTTTTTTCTGTTGTTTACTAAGCTTACATTAGCCTCCTGGCTCCTAGCATACTAAACTTGAAATACAAATTTCTTCTTTATATCCATCCCTGTTAAGTTAGGATTAGTATGATGACTGTGAGTATAAATTAAGAAGAAAAATAAAAAAGGATGTTCCTGGAATGTATAGGCATTTCTCTCAATGTACTTTATTTAAATTGTCATTGGAAAAAAGTGCTGCCATAAATTATCAGAAATTCAGGTACCTAGAACCCATGCTGTTTCTTCTGAAAGGAATTCTATGCTTATATTTTTACTTTTTTTTTCCTTTTTTCCTTCTTTTTCTTTTTTTTTTTTTTTTTCTTTTTTTAATGGAAAGAGATTATGAACTTTATTCCACATTATCTCTGGAAACGAGTTTTTCCCCTGTTATGTATTGCCTCTTTCCCATTAGGTTTGGCTAAATAAAAGATATCTCCATGCATATAAACATTGGCTTTAGTTCTTTACAGGCAAATGCCTAGAAGCATACAGTTAGGGATTTGTTCATTACCTCATTTTTAAGGAAAGAGAGAAAAAATTCAATTTTTTTTTCTTAATTGAAGCCAGTTTAAAAATTTGAGAAGGAAGGCAGATTTTAATGCAAGTCTGCTCTTGCAGCAGTGAATTATCTTTTTTTTCCTATCTTAGGTTGACCAATTCCAGACAAGTGTTTCAGGTATGATAAAAGTTTAATAAAGGTGAAAAATGAGGCATCTCAGAATTTTGGTTTCAAACAATATTGACCATGTCACAAACATCTGATATTCCTTTTTTTCCCAAGCATAGGAGTAGTGCTGCAATCATGCTTTCTTTACCTGATGGAGATCTTGCTGACACATTGCAGGAGCAAGTCACAGTGCTTTGGACAGGGACTAGTTAAAAACAAGTTGAGAGAAAATTAGTCATTCCTTTTGCACAGAAATGATTAATTCCACCGTACCAGTCCTTGAGTCCACTCCCAAATCCTTTCAAATAATTCCTGTGTCCCATGCCACCTAGCTAAGTAGGGAAAAAGCAATATTTAATTAAAGCCAGTATTAAGAGCAAGAAATTAGACTGCTGTTGTTAATGTTTCCCTAGGGCCCAGTAGTAAGTGTTTGTGTGAAGAAAAAGAGAAATTAAGCTAATAACAATAAAACTTAGCCTTTGCCTCTCTCTAAAGTTCTGACAAGTCTGAGAAATCTTCATGCTGTTGCTGTGAGTTACAGAAGTAATAGATAGCACAGTCTTGAGAAGGGGTTAGTTTTCTCTCCATGCTGACAAAAAACATGTGAGGATTGGATCTGCACCTCCAGTCCCTGTGTTGCTTTTGCTTCCAGTGTGCTGCAAAAAAGGCTGCTGAGAAGAGAGCTTGCAAGATCTTCTTTCTTCTGCTTTTTATGGCAGCATTCAGCACTAAAAGGATAAATAAGCTTAACTGATATGTAAGTTCAAAAGCAGCATTCAAAAATTCAGAAGCCCCCTGCAAACAATGCCTTTTAATTTTTTATCTAGCACTAGGAATATTTACATGAAAAGACTAAAATATTTCTGCTTCTCAAGCATTTATCTAATCCTGCTGTGTTGTCCTCACCTGTTACAGTTTTTGGCTGTTCGTTTCAGAGCAATGTTTCCCTTTTTCTTTTTGGATAAAGGCAGTGCCAGGATTAAAGTGAGAGAAGCAGGATCTTTGTACTTTAGTCTCTATGAAGAGGTTTTGAGTGTTGCAGTATGAGTGGAAACAGCTAGTATTAATTTTAATGAGTTTATTCTGTTTAATTTGGAAGAACTATATGAACACAGCACAGCTTTGGTGGTTAGCAGCACAACTTCACAGCTAATGGTCTTGGAGGTCAGCCTTTCCAGAAGGTCTCTGCTTTTCTCTCCAAATTCAAAAAGTCTGCATGACACCAACTGGTACTGGACATGAACACTGTCACTTAAAGAAGGGGAGCACCCCTGTCACTTGAGTTTGGTGTCTGCTATGCAGGATGTACAGATGAGGTAGAATCCAATTACATGAGTGTTTTTCCTTCATTCAGCCATTAAACTCGAGTCTTTGGTTTTGCTTCTGGAGGCATGCTAAATACAGACCCTGAAGGATGACTTCAGCAGAGGACAGGCTTTTGGTTGGATAACTTGGAGATTTATGGGCACTAGTGCTCTTGGGAGATAACCAGGTCTGCCCTTCATGTACAGTCCAGAGTTTAACTGATGACCAGGTTTAACTTGAGAAGAAGTATTATCTCGATAAGATTAGCAGAGATGCTTTTAAGAGAGGATGTTTGTTTTGTTGTAGTTTTCTACAGTAGAACACAGTACAGTCTATCTGAAAATGATTTCTGATAAATTCCCAAAACTGCACACCAAAAAAAGGTGCTGATGATGCTCTACTGTCATTCTGGCCTCATGGGGGCTGCTATTGTACTTTATTATAGGCTTTATATATGCTATAAGCTGTTCTGAGATACAGCATGGATGTTTGCAGGATGTTTTGGAGCTACCTACACCTTTTTTTCCCTCTTTTCTGTGAAGTATAGCTCTATACTTAAAAGCACATGTGACAAACATAAAACTTGGACATCTTGGAGCTGTTTGTATTACATTTTTGTCTTCCAAATCTCCAAGTAGATTTAAATATTTTCAAGTGTTTTAATTCAGCTGAGCTTTAGCTGATATTGTATCTGAAACCCGTTTGTGTATATGGACTGACTTTAAACAAACTGTAACTGGTACTGAGGATGACACACCTGTGACATCCTGGATGCAGACACCTAAATATAGACATGGGCTCAGAGACAGCATTATGTCTGGGAGAAAAAGTGAAATTAATGTATGGGGGCCTCACATTTTCACATTGGATGACTGCCCTGTAAAATTGGCTCTGCATACAAGTTTAGATGGATTTCAGCTTGCACTGAACTACACAGCTGTTCTGTTATGGACAAAAGGGCAAATCAATTTAAGGCTATTCAAGTCTACAGAAGTGATATATGTATCTTCTGTGTTGTATCGTGGATATTATGACTGTTGGCTACTGGTGTTTTTTTGCTTTTTAAGAAAATGCATGCCCCCAGTGAGAAAACAAAGAGTACAAAGCCTGAAGAACAGCAAATCAAGTTTGGATGGACAATGTTAAGGGAATAACCAAAAAGATATTGGTTTTTTGGAGCAAGAAGATGATTTTTCAGTCTAGAAACTTCATCAGGTTTTGAAGTCTGTGACTTAGAAATGATTCCTGAGAGATTTCCCAGTGGAAAAATTATACAGAAGGCCAGGTAGGACTTAATTTTAATTCTTTTTTTAAATCATTAGAATTAAAATCATTAAATTCTTCTAGTGTTTTGATTTGAAGTGTCAAGGCATATAGACAGTGATTCAAATATAACTACGAATAAATTTCCTTCAGAAGTTTGGCATACAGAAATGAGTCAAATGGCAAGATACTTTTTATAACTGACTGACTATAAAGCTGTGTGTAGATTTTAACCAGAAACGCAGAGGTCAAAGATTCTGTATCTCATTCTGTTCTGCCTACACAGTTACATACCTTGTAGTTTTTCCATTTAATACTTCATTTGACCTCTTGTACCAGAACTGATGGTGACTGCGCTTTTCCCTCTTGAGTATTTAATTAAGAAGTTCAGAAATGAATGAAGACTTCTAAACCTGTAGTTGCTGCCTGGGCAGCACTAGAGCATGGAACATAGAGGCAATATTTTCTTTTGACTTTTCACATAGAGGGTGTGAAAACAGCATGCAGAGCGATGAAGGGAGATGTATATCCACTTGCTGGAGGTACCCAGTGATAGGTAAGACCCAGCTTGGTGTGCTCCTTAAACAAATAACCTGTGCTATGCAGCAGGGGGTGTACCAGCCTGGTTGGCATGTCACACTGCAGCAGCTGGTCTGCTCCCACTTGTGCTGGCACTGATCTTGTGCTGCTGCAATGAACTCTGGAAGCACACAGAGCATCGAGTTTCATCTCAAATTTTCCGATGCCTCTTCTTCAGAAAAACATTTCAACTGTCGTATTAAGTCTCAATGTGATTATTTTAAGTGGGTTTATGTGGTGAGTTCCCCCTGCCTCTCCCATTGTCTCTGAACTTTCCCACAGAACTGCTGTAGTGTTAAGGGCTCCATTTACAATGGAAAGCCTAGACTTGTACATAGGTAGGGTCTTTAGACATATGTCCTGGTTCCAGCCAGGCAGAGTTAATTTTTGCAGCAGCCAGAAGGGGGCATGGCCAGGACATGGTTAATCCATACCACCTTACGTCATTGCTGGGAGCAGGGGAAAGAGATTCTCTTCTGGGGAGAAGGGGTTCAGTCAGGTGGAGGGAGCCATCTGGTATTATCTATTATAATCCGGGGCTTTTCTGCATGAATCATTTCTTTTTTTTGTACTCTCTGTCATTGGTATTTTTGCCATTTAGGGTTTGTTTTCTTATCTCATTGCTGTTTCCAGCAAATTGTTCTTATCTCAACCCATGATCTTTGCCTTTTGCGCTTCTGATTGGAGGGGTGGGGGGGGAGTGGCATTGTGGTTTTAGTGGGAATACTAAATTGAGGAATACCATTCCTAAACCACAACAGCATAATACAATTATACGCTACACTTCAATAGACTTCTAGTTGTGTCCATTGCATGCAACAAACTTTCAGGTCTACTTCTGAGTTTCCTTCATAAAACCTCTTCGTGGTGTCTACAGCATGATCATTTGAAAACAGCTGCTGGCATCCATCCACTCAGTGACTCTGTTGTTGCACATGGTGGATTTCTGGATAGGAAGTTTCTGAAGATGCTACATCTGAACAAGTGTGGAAGACACAGGGGTGAGATTTCCCTGTGGCAATTCCCAACCCTTCCTCATTCTTCCAGTCGCTCTTGCATGACCACTCATTTCTTGGTTCAGCATAACTTTTCCCAAGCAAGCAACAGACTCTATCAAAACTTTCAACCTATTCTTTTAGTGAACATGTAGTAATTACTGTTAAACCTGAAAATGTGGTTGGTGGCATCAGAAGAAAAGATTTACAGTACTAATTTTGAGCACAAGAAGAATTTCCTCATTGACATTCGTACTTTCTTTTGGTTATGACAAAACATTTATTGTAGTAGTATTGTAGTGCTTTGGGGCTTTTGGGAACCATGTCCCATTTTTAGCAGATGTAATATCTGCTCTAGGTGGTCTGTCACTATCTCTGTGTGTGGCATAGATTGCAAGTAACAATGGGTAGCAGGGCTTTGCACTGAGAAAAACGATATAAAAGGTAGCTGGGTGGAGTTGAGAGGGAAGCGAGAATGTCTTTACTCCTGGGGAAATGGCAGCCACGCTGTGACAGATCAGTGTTTACCTCTTCACCAGTGAACAATGCATGAAAATTCTACAGCTTTAATCACTTTTTCCATCCACTACCGCCTTTTTGTGAAAATACCGAACATTTTCTATTTTCGTTTAAAGTTTTATCACAAAAAATTATATCTGATTTAAAAAGAAAAAAAGAAAAAGAAAACCAGGAGAATTTGCAAATGGGAAGTGGGGAACTGCAAGGGTTCCCCAAAATTCTGGATATTTGTGTCCTTATTTGAGTAACAATGTAAGCTTTCTGAGATAGTGGGTAAGAAAGGGTGTCAGGGTGCTGCAAGGGGTAGCTCCCCCAGAGGAGCTGGGAAGCTGGGGCTGAGGGTGGGAGCAGTGCAGAGGAGGTAGTGAGGTCAACCCAGACCCCACACATGAGAAGCCCGCATGTGCAGCCCCTTCTGAAACGCACAGATTTTTTTTTTCAGGAGAATCTTTCCCTGTAAGAACCGGGAGCTTCTCTTGTGGCCACAACAGTCTCCCATGACTGTTCCATGGGGAATCCCTGATTAGCTCCAACATCATGCATGGATGGGAAAATGCATGTAATAGGCTTCTGAAGGAGTACTGCTTGTTTGTTTCACTTCAGCAAACTGGGGATAATGTCCTAAAGGCATAGAATTAAATATGTGGCTCTTCCGTAAGCTGGAAAAAAAAAAAAAGAGACTGCAAATGGATGAACTTCAAACTAAAAGCTTTTTTAGTTTAAAAATGAATGGTCCGCAAAAGCCTTTTTGTTCCCTACTCCTTTCATGAAACTAGGACTACTCTGCTTTGGAGACGGGTGGGGAAAGGAGTAGAGTGGGGGGGAGGAGAAGTGAGTGGAGGGGAGGGAGGAGAGGTCCACTGATGAAAACTCCAACTGCTTAACTTCAGTATCTTATAGGGTATCCTAAATATCAAACACTTTAGTAATATAACCCATTAGTCCTTGTCCTATCCTCAGTAATCAAACACTGTATTTCCCTGATTTGTTGGCAGGCTTTTATAGAATTGATCCTTTTGTGAAAGAAAAATTGTATAAATATTTCCTTTACCATGATATCCACACAGCACCTTATTGAATTTTTGCCTGTTTTGTTTTCATAAGCCTGTCCTATGAAGCAATTCTTTTTTTCTGTTAGTTAGAGAAGGAGTGCTTTTAAAGATTTTGGAAAAAAATTCTGTGAAAATAGCTGCTCGCTAATTTCCAACCTAGCTTTTAGGAACTGTTCTTTTCCTCCACCCTGTTTTTCCTTTGAAATGAAAGTGGTAATCATCTGTATAGGAGACAATGGGAAGGAAAAGTGTGGGAAGAACAAATATGTGTAAATGAGATTTAAAGCAGAAGACAGATGCACTTTTATGCCAATGCATTTACTGTAAAAAAAAGATCCCAGAAGTAATGGAAGCGCTCAACTAACAGATCTTAACTGATAGGCTGAGGAAAAAGAAATTGTAAGAGCTAAAATATGAAACTGCATTTACTGAGATTTGCATAAGTTAAATATTACCAAAAAATAATTCATACTCCTAACAGTACAATTAACATAAGACAAAAAAAGGATTCATTAAACAAAACTTAAAAATTATTCAAATTTAACGTTATTTAAACACATGGGTCATTCTTTTCATACTTCATATAACAAAAGGAAATAACTTTCTCCCATAGGAATATTCATGTCAATACCTTCTACCATCTATTTCAATATTTAGCATGGGAATTAACTGAGATATATATATATATATATATATGAATATCCCTATTCGTGTGGAATATAAGTGGTCCTACAGTGCTGTTTTATCTACTGCTCTCAAATGTTTATTCAAGAAGTGCTGCCTTGCAGCAGAGATGATAGCATATGTCTTCCACGTTGACTTCTGTGATGTAGGGTTCTATAATAGGAATGTGAATGCACACATTTTGCTACCAGAAACAGAAGTGAAACCTTTTCTTCCTTCAGAGGTTTTATATAGTTATTTATAAAAATCCATGGAATTTAGGTGATTGGTGTTTTGCTCCAAGATACTAAATATGGAACAGGAAAAGAGGATTACTATTTCTACTTAACCACTGGAAAAGAATGTGTTAATTTATAACACATCAGCACTTGAAATGGTTGCTCAGGAGGTACTGTTGCCATTTTTCTTGTATCTTTAATGGAGTTATAAACATTTTGAGACAGAATAGTAACATAACAATAGTAATTTTATATACCTGAAATTTATTTACACTGGTCAGTTGATGCATTTAAACTTGAGATATGAGCTACCAGACAACTGTAGCTGGCTGCCTGGAAAGAATGTTTGTACTAAAGCTGAAAGACAACAGGAGTATAAAAGACCAAATTTGTTTTAGTTTTACAAGCAAGTCAGAGTAATTCTTGTTTTATTGAGTATAGTTGAGGGAAAAATTCCTTATAATGAAATATTCACTTCAGGCTGTTTCTGTTCAATCATATGCTGATTGCTTAGGCAAAATTATAACTTCTTCAGCAGAAAAATGTAACCTATTTTGTGAAATGAAATATTTTTTATATGCATTGACTTGAGATAACTTCAGCTATTTCATGTTTCATCAGATGAGTCTTTCATCAAGAAACATTGAACCACCTATTACTAGTCTTGGTTCTGTATAACCAACTTCAGGCATAGTCAATTTTCAGGGGAAAGAAAGAATAGGTGGGAATTTTCAAAAGCCAGTGTTATTTTTAGAGTTGTGACTCCTGAATCATTTAAACACTCCTGAAAATCGTCACCTGCACAGAAATTATTTTTCACTCTCAGCTATTAACTTTTCCCTGTATAAATGAGGGCTCTTTGCCCCCTAAAGACCCTTCTGCAGAGACAGAAATAAGGGCCTTGAAGCAACAGCGAGGGAAGGAGAATGGCCTCTGCAAAAGAACAAAAATGTTCAAGATTAGGACATCGTTTAGTGATGGACTTGGCAGTGTTGGATTAATTGTTGGACTTGGTGGTCTTAGAGGTCTTTTCCAACCCAAATGATTCTATGACACTGAGACCCTTGACTGATAACATGATTTTTGTTAGTGTGTGGTTCAATCTGGAGCTTCATTATTGCTGTTTGGATCATGCTTTTATTGTGAAGGAACTAGAGGAATTCTTGAAAGTCACTGGCAGTGAGCTAAAAGGTAACAAACTATTTACAATGAACTTTGTCATAAAAGGTACCACAGAGCTTGAGCATATCAAGTTTCTTTTCTGCTTCCTCTACTCAAAATTACTCAGCTATTGACCCTTTTTTTCTTCATCGAGGGAGAGTTATTCTAGTTTTACTCCTAGCTGCAAACAGGAACTCAGTTTTGCTTCTTTAAAAACAGTCCTCTTCTATTGGTCTGCTAGTTTAACAAGGACTCACTTTGTTCCTGTGAAATTTACTCTATCAGAAATTTGCTCCCACCAGTCATCTACAATCGTTAGAAATTACACTGAGCCATTTTATTTAAAAATTAAGCCAGTGAATGTAGAACTTCCTAGCTCAGATGTGATTCTGGCCCACAGGAGTCTTAAACAAATAAGCAAATGCTGGCAATACAATTTAAATGATATAAACTTTTTTTTTTTAAATAAAGTACTATTCGTTTTATATCTAGATGGAAGATTTTGACAAAACTTAAAAATAGATAATTCACTGGTTAAGTCAAAGGAAGACTTTTAAACTTAAACCATAAATAATGATTGAGTCACACATGCAACAAGTAATAGAGATATTTTCAATGTGGAAGTGTGATCAAGTCAAACAGAGTTTAAAATAAATACTGCCCCAGTACAGCAAGGAGAACAGAACAACCGAGCATTGCAGTTCTTTTTGCTTGCACTCGGTGTGCATGTAGCCTTTTTTTTTTCACTAGAATATCCTTGGGAAATCTAACTATCATCACAAACTGTTCTTATAAATATACATGGCATTTGGCTGCTAGGGACCTCATTTTAAGTGGGGATTATTATGGTATGGTTTTTTTTCAACGATCTTTCTTCCAGTGTAATGGAACTTATACAGGGGTACATTATCTCACCTACATTTGTTAGCATATCTCCCCCACATTTTTTTTTGTCATTTCTCCTTCTCGGTTGTCGCGGTTTGATGCTGGCTAAGCACCAAGCTCTACAAAAAACCATCTACTTATTTTCCTCTGCTATAGCTGAGCAGAGGAGGGGGAATTGAAAACTTCATTTTCGTGAGTTAAGGATTATTGAAAAAAAAAAACTTTAAGGCAAAACAGTTTTAAAACTTACACAGTATAAAAAAGATTTATTATTAACAGAATTAAAAGTATAAAGGGTAATGAGAACTAAAGCAAACCTTCAGAACACCTTTCTTTCCCAGTCCTTCCCTCTTTCCACCGACCATGCAAGGAAACAAAACATGGGGTTTTGGTCAGTATTTCACTTCTTAAAAATCTTCAGTATGCTTAAGCAAAGAGTTTCTTCTTTTGTGCTGTGGGATCCTTCCCACAGGAGATAGCTCTCTGCGAACCTTCCTAGTGTGGTTTTAACTTCCACAAGCAGCAGTCCCGCCCGAACCTGCTGCAGCGTGAGTCCCTCCCACAGGCCAAGCAGTCTTCCCAGAACTGCCTAGCAGGGTTCATGGGGTTTAGTCTTTTAAGGATGAGCTGTTCTAGTTTGGAAGCGAAGGCTCTCTTCCTCTAGCTCTAAAAGCAAGGATCATCTCTCTCTGTTTGAGTTCCTCACTAGATTACAGCTTTTCAGTATCCATGCGCTCCAGCGTGAGTACTCTTCCTCATGGGCTGCACATGGATCTCTGCACCCCCCTGTGCTCCTCATGAATTACAGGGAAACAGTTTGTTGTATTATAGTCCTCACCACGGCTTGCAGGAGAATCTCAGCTCCGGCGCTTGGAGCAGTTCTTCCCTCTCCTTTTCTTTCACTGACCTTGGTGCCACCATGTTGGTTCTCCTCACGTGTCCTCACTTTTCCTTTTTCCCCTGACTTGGAAGAAAGTTGGTGTCTGCAAGTTTCAGTTGAGAGGTTGATCTCGTCTGGGCTCCGCATCAGGGAATTGCTCTCCATGGCTCTCGCTGCTGGCCACGTGGCCCCTCAGGAGGGCCCCAGCTGTGCGGGCCCCAGCAGCCACCTCACCACCCCTCGGGAGAAGAAGGAGAGCTTCCTGCCATTTTTCCTTTCTTAAATATGTCATCACAGAGGCATTACCAGCTTCTCTAATTGGGCTGGTAACCTGCCCATCATCAGAGCCTTCAGCGATTGCCTCTGTGCCAGACATAGAAGTTTTGAGCAGCTTTTCTCCTGCCCCCACCAAAAACCAGGCTGTGTTAAACCAACACATTTGTTGAGCACACAACTGATATCCTAGGAAAAAACACTCCTTGAGGACCAGCTTAAGGTAACTGAGGATGACTGGAGGAGTTCTAATTTAGACCTATGAATGTGTTGACCAGGATTATCAATCTTAAAGTGTGTGTGGGGGAAATGTCTCTATGTATTTGGATAAAATTCAGACCATCCTGGACTTCAAGTGAAAATTCCTTCAGGGTGTAGTGGAGATCATGACAATTTCGAAGTACCCAAGAACAAAGATTAAACCGCACTGAATAGTCATTGTTGTATAAGAACACTAGCCACAAAAAATAACAAAGATAGGAGAAGAACCAAAACAGATAAGTAGGGCTGATGTCCTGAAAAAAATAGTGTATAGCTACAAATAAGCTACTCATGAGTTCATGCCTTGCCATTTCTCTGTGACCAACAAATCACTGACATTTTAGCTAGGAGTGCAGTTTTTTTCCATCTTGTGGTTGCTCCATATGGAAAAGTGTTGTGGCTACAGCTGTATGTTGGTTTAAAAGGTGAATGCAGAAGATCTAAAATGCTTTCTGAATTAAGGAACACAAACTCAGCTTGTTTCTCTATGATATTCCTTCTCATGCTGGTTTTAAATTTTAAGGAGCACAGGGGATTTCTCCATACACCCACCCAGTGCTGGAAGGACTGGAGTTGTAGTGACTATTCAGGAAACTCAGATTTGTTAGCATAAATATGTTTTAGCTTAGCATACTTAGTAATCTCTATTCAGTGGTCACAGTTTTTCCAAAAGACAGCATGTGTCTGTTACTGCTCGGAGTCCATCTGTCCAGTGCACTCAGGTGAATTAAGGTTGCATAGCGGAGGTACATGGGTCCTTCCTTGCCTCATTGGATAAGGAAGCTGAGTGTTATGAAGAGAATATGGGTGATACTAGACAGAGTAAAGACTAGAAAGGTTAAAGAAGATAAATGTAAACTTGGGAAATTGCTTTCTGTCCCTGCTTCTGACACAAAGTTAGTATATGAGAAAGGGCAAATTACTTAAGCAGATATCTCAGATCTGGACATTGAAAGTGGATTATCAAGGGATCCAACTTGTGATACCTGAGGCTTCTTTTAAATAATTGCTGAGCAATCACAGCTGCAGGCAGAGTTGCTTGGAGATGTGCTTTGAATATATAAATTACTATGAAGATTTTTTTCTGCATCTTAAAGACACAAAAGTATTTCTAACCTACTATCTCAAAGCTAATAGTGACTAGAATCTCATTGCTTGTTCGCTACCTGTACAAATGAGAAAAATAAAGTTTAATCTTGAACCATCTCCTTTTTGCATCAAAATACATGCCCACAAGAAGATAGGTGATTTTGTATTCACTGTTTCATTAGAAGAGCTGACAGATCTAATGACTAATGCTGATTAAAGAGTTAAAAAGATTGGGTAAGGATAGCCAGGAACTTTTTCAAAATCATCTTTCAAGAAAGTGTCAAAAAAAGTTTGCTAAGGCAGTCACATAATTTACATTTCTCAGCTTTTGAATAATTTGGTTCAGACACATCCTACATTCTTTTCATTTTTTAATGTTCTGGGTAACATTCTAGCTAGAGTAGAAAAGATTTGGCTCCTGTCTAGAAACTTGGTCTTAATAATGACTTAGATTGTGAAGGCTACAAAACATGTTTTACTCTGGTTCATGGAATCAGGGCATGGGGGTGGTGGGAAGTGACCTCTGGACATGGTCTGGTCCAACTGCCCTGCCCAAAGCATGCTTAGCCAGCGCAGACTGCATAGAGCCAGCAGGGTTTCAAGTATCTCCAACCATGGGGGCTCAACAGCCCTTCTGTACACTGTGTTCCAGGGTTTGTCTGTACTCATGGCAAAACGTGGTTTTTACTGTGTTTTACTGTAACTTCCTGTAATTCAGTTTGTGCTCATTGTCCATATTTTTGAGAGGCACTGCTGGGAATGGTGCAACACTGACCAGCCTCACCCATTTTCTGCACTGTGCAGGGTAGGAAGACAGATGGGGGAGAGGTGACAGAGACAAAACCTAGATGGACTTTCCCATAACTTGCTGTGCAGATCCCATCCATCAATGCAGCAGCAACATGGGGTTCCAGCCATCGGAAGGGATATAAGATACTACTTGCAATATCTGCCTGCCTTTCTTTATTCTGTCTTAAGCTATTTTATGAAGCCGTTTGTGGTTAGGTCTTCGTTACTGAGATCCAGAAAGAGCCCTGTGTCCTCCCCTCCCGCCACCCCTGTCTGTCTCCCCCCCTCACTCCCCAGGCTCCCAGCTGGCTCATCATCCCTCCAATATCCATTAATTCCCACTTCTCTCTCACATAAAGGATGCTCACCATCCTGAATAACTGACAGCAGAATAAAGCCATATTAACCTGGTAAGGGACACACCATCAGCATGCTTATCAGAGTGTTAGGGTTTTATGCTAAACTGTGCTTTAAAACATGTTTTCTGTTAGAATAATTTACTTTTCAGTAGCAGGTCCAGTTAATGTCTTGTTCTTGAAAGACATGAAAATGGCTTTTGAAATGCAGCTAAGAAAGCTCTTGACTGAGATTTCCCAGTCTCAATGCCAACTGTCAGATTTGGATGCAATTAATCAAGTGAAAAGGCAAGGCATAGAAACTCTTGAGGCCAACATCAACTTCATTATTACAGCACCATACAGCAAGTTTATGTGGGAAAAGCACATTTTTAAAGGAGGATATGGCATATACAGTGCTGAAAGTAGCTAAGAACTCTGACATGTATTGGAAGAGATCTTCCATTTCATTATTCTCCAGAAAATTTCACCTGGGCTAATTTACTTAGACAAACGGAAAGAGAATTTTTTTTTTGGTGATAATTCCCAATTTGTTTTTCTATCTCTCTCAGCAGAATCATAAGAAACTTGAAATCAATCTGGCAGCTTTTCTTTTCCAGGTCTCTGCCATCTAATGAAGGAAGCAGGAGCTGTTTTGAGCAATGCAGACAATCACTTGCACAACTCAAAATGCAAATGATATTTTGATATTTTAGTGAGTGCCCATGGTAGCGTTTGCTTGTACAGACAAAATCCATTGCTAAATTTGTCTTGAGTTTATCTGTCCAATCTGGTAAAAAAACCTGGTCAATCAGAAACAAAACTAAAGGACCATGTTAGCAGACATTTTCTGTCAGAATAAAATTACACTTATAGTCAGATGGCCTGATGATGCATCCAACACTAGAACAGTCAGATTTTATCTTCTTCTTACAACCTTTGTAGAAGCGCCAGCAAAAGTTGTGGCAAAATTTAGATAAAGCAGAAAACCTGACATAGGGTCATAGGAAAAATGAGACAAAGAGACCTCAAAATATCTGCAGTTCAACCTCTCACTCCAAGCAGCAGCAGGGTTGAGATCAGAAGCTGCTCAGTGATTTATCTAGGCAGCCCTTGAAAACTGCCTAGGATGGAAACTACACAAACTTTCTGGATGATTTTTCCAGTACAAAACCAAACAAGTGGAAAATAAAATGTGTTGCTGAATGGCAAATAGGAAAATACTGTATGTCTATCTTTGTGTTCTGAGACCAGGTTGCTATAACTACATGCTGTGCCTTCCAGAAATACTGAGATTATTAGAGTTGTTGTCAGGCATTCCATAAAAGATCAACAGACAGACTTACCTAAACATCATACTTAACTTACAAGAAACTCCCCTTTCTCTAGAAGACTTACGAAAGGCTAAAATCCTAGGGCCGTGCATGCGAAATTGCCATCCTATTGGCAGAGTGGGGAATCTCGGCAGTTGTCTGCTCCTCAGGGTTCCCAGGAAAGGCAGCCCTCCAAAGTCCCTAAGGGCCTTTATCTGGAAAAAATGTAAGCAATATAGCAGATCACAGTAGTGATGCCCAGAGCAGGAAGTACAAGAGTCTTTAAATATTTGATGATTGGAGGCAAGTAGTTCATCATTCACTGCAGGTAAAACTGTTACCAATGGAAGAATTCCAACCCTTACTTGTCATGGCTCAGCCCTGATTTAAAATTAGATCCATGTTATCTAGGTTCAAGCCTCTATTAGTTTTGGTGTGCTGGCCCCATTTTATGGAAAGAATTATAGCATTTGAAGGACAGGAGGTAACGTCAACAAGAAGTGATATGATCCTGTCAGACAGGACACTCCCCTGGAAGACAACTGACTATAATTCCTATCACTACCTCCCATACTGCTTTATGCAGGGGTTTTGCCAGTGATAAATCACCCTCATAATAAAAAAGGGATGTTCAGACAGAACCTCCCGTGTCTCAATTTGTTCCCATTGTCTCTGGTTCTGTCGCTGGATATCACACAGAGTCTTCTTCTGTCTTCTGTACACCCTCCCTTCAGAAATTCATAAACATTGATAAAACTCCCTTGAGCCTACTCTTCTTCACCTTGAACAGCCCCAGGTCTCTGGGCCCTTTCCTGGACCCTGAAGTCTCTCTTTATCTCTTTTGTACTGGTGTGCCCAGAACTGGTCACAGCACTTCAAGCGTGTCTTACCAGTGCTGCGTAGAAGGCAAAGATAAACTCCCTTGACCCACTGATAACACTCCTAATGTGGCCCAAGCAAATGATTCAGGTTCTTCAACAGACAATCCTTGCTGTTGTGTTTTAAATATTTGGGTGAATTTTCATGAGAAGGTTAAGATGATGACACAGAAGCAGATGTTTCTAGTGTTTTTTATTACCGAATAAGTAAACCAGATAATTTGTAGAGGAGAATTTGCAGGGGAAACACGAATCCTATAACAATCTGCCCTGTGTAGGATTTGCTTTAGTGATATTTAGTGCAGTTTGATTCAAAGAGTACATTTCAGAACAACTGGCTTGTTGTTGGTTGAATACTTTTAATATATCTCTTCAAGTGCAAATGCAATCTGAAAAAGATTAGTGTGACTAATGTTCCTTGAATTACTTCAGAGACAGATGTTTTAGATCCCAATTCTGCAAGTGTTTTTCTGTAAGTATAACTTGACACTTCTGAGGACTGATCATTTCAGTGATTGTTCTGTACCAAGGCTTTCAGCTGGGGATAACTTGACCTATGATACAGCAGTCTCTGATCTTTGTTTCAGTTCCTCCATTTTAAAACTCTAAGTAGGGATAGAATTCAGCTGCCTGTTCTATTGTTACTGCAGTTGCCTTTTCTTTTTTTTTTTTGTAGAAGAGCTGTAATGTGAATTTTAAACTAATGTTCCTTATCTATGCAATGGTTCTAGACCTTGTTTCCTTCTGGCTTCAATAAATTTGAATCTTAAACCCTCCCTGAAATAGCCAATTTGAAAAATGGAGAAGAGTAAGATGTCTCAGCCATGGGATAAGTAAACCTCCTTGCTCCTTGATTTTGCTTGAAATTGGATCTATATCAGACTTGCATGATTTGTGAAACTAAATGGTAGTCCTATGTTTTCATGCAGGTTATTGGTGTTAATTAAATTGTCTCAGAGATTGTGGGCATTCGAGAGGACATGGTTTGATTAGGACACCATGAGAGATGGTAATATAATATTTTACCCTAAAAAGCCTCAACATTACTTTGTTTTTGGGTCAGGGCCCTGATGCTGAAGCATGACTGGAAAATTGTATTTTGCTGTGTATGAAACATTTGCAACAAGGTACTTGTAAAGACATTTTGGAGAAATGCTACTTAGGCTTACAGAGTACACTGTTTCTTTTTCCTTAACAAAATAACACTTCTTGAAATCAATTTCTCTATGAAATCATATTTTAACAACAGCTGTGGGCCATACTTCTGTGTCTAGAATTTGCAATCCAATTCAAACAAAGCAAACTTGCTCAGCTTCCTCTCGGTGCTCCTTCAGTACAGAGTCTTGCAGCCCCTGGCTTTCCTTAGAGTCCTCTTAGCAGTGATTGCCAAAGTACTGTCACTTTAAAAATGTGCAGAGATTTATATGCTAGTTCTGAGGTCCCCTGGGATTCTGCTAATTGTACTCATTCCTTGCCTACACAATAGAATGCATTTATAATCATTGTAACCTGCGAAAACACTAATTTATTAGTGCTGAACATGGGTTGTTTCACATTAAGATAAAGTAACTAAAACTGAAGTCAGGGAGAGACTTTATTCTAACGGCCCAATGAGCTGAGACCCCCTGGATATATTTGTGTGTTCCAGACACCTCAAATTATCATTAAATGCTGTAGATTCCCTCATGATTTGTTCAGAAATTCATACCACTTCTGTAGAACTCCACTGATTTAATTTTTGTTCTATTCTATAGGGGTTTTGGCTGAAAAAGGAGTATGATTTTTGCAATTTATTTTTCTATGAGAATTTTCCATGAGTTTGCATATATGCAGTATTAAAACCATTTTCAAACTTGAGTCTGACTCAACTGATCAGATAATTGTTAGTTGAAAACAGGTAGCTGTTTTCTTAGTATGCAAACACTAAACACATCATTTTCCCCCACACAGGGGTAAATGACAGGATGTATAAAAATGTTCTGTTCTATTTCTACAGATAATTTTGTTTTCCAAACCAAACTAGAACAATATCTCCCCTTCCCTTCTGACGTTCCTGTGTTAAGAAACAAAAGACACAGAAGCTCAGCCTGTAACAGTTCTTTAGCCCACATGAGCAATTAGTACAAGCAAGATGCAGTACTTGTATTTTTTCAGTAACTCCTTTATGCACACTTTGACACAGAACTTCCTTCATTTTATGGCCAGGTTGCAATTTACAGAGTTCAGAATCCAGACGCCAAAGATTAGGAGTACTTGCATCTGTCCATCATCAGTTAGTTGACGTTTTAGAGTTACTGCAGTTTGCAAATGACCTTTGGGGTGGTAGAAATGTCTGTGCAGCCACCACTGTGCTGTCAGCTCTGCTGCAGCCCAAAAATTCCCCTGCCTTAAAAGTGTATCCCAAATGACAGCACAACTTCCAGGAAATAAGTTAATTGAAATTTTTGCTAATCTTCCCTCCCACTTCCTTATAGCTCCCTGTAGAAAGCAGAAGGTGAACAGAACTTTTGAAGGAGATAAGTTTTACCCTGAATTAAATTCTACTCATATGAAAAAATGTAGCACTGAATTTCAGTTAAAAAAAATCATCTAGATATAATTTTTAAAGTTTAAGGGTTTGAGCCATTCACAACACATTTCCACAATCCAACCATTCCAGGTGCTTCTCAGAAAGCAGATGAAAAATTTTAAGAACTTGGTCTCTTGCAAGCAAGTTCTCTAGAACAGGCCTTGTGTTTTGCCGAAAAAAGTAGTTTTCCTGTTATGGGGAAAAAAAAATATTGTCCTTAAATCACCAGTCCCACAAGATGACCTTTGCCTAGAAAGTATACAGAAAAGTTTATCACATAATGTGATGACAAGGGAAATAATGGAATCTGCCCACCAAGACAAAGCATCAGCTGAGTGGTGAGTGCATGTCTTCCTTCTTTCTTTTTGCATCTTCCTCTCATTTTTATAGTTTAATGATAAAAAACCATCTCTTTGGTGGAATTTCATTAACAGTCTAGAGAACCCCTGTTTCAGGCCAGTTTCACTAAATGTCAGTAATAGTGGTATGTTTTCTTTTCCTCTTCACAGAGAGTGGTAGGAAACACACATACATGGGATACAGGAAGGACAGCTCCAGGAAAAACTTTGCCAATGATAAGGTTAAGAGGCTTAGTGACGTAGTACTCAACCAGCTAGGGGCTCTCCTTGGGTTGTGAGTTATTATATTTTTATTTCTATGGTGACCTGGCTGGATGTAACAGCCACTGATTTGTACAATCATCTCCCCTGAGTTTGCCACCTTAATCATTGTTATCTTTTTCTTAATTCAGAGTGACCAGAAAGTATTTTTTCAATTTCACTAACAGAAGGGTAGAAAAAAGGTTGTGTTGGATTCAAGTTAATTCATCAATCCTACACAAACTCTTTACATTTTTTTTTTGTTGTTGCTGATCTTGAAAAATCCCTTGTTTATATAGTTCTAGTTTACCTATCTAAGGGGTGGGGCTTAGGGGTGTATAACACTATCAGCATGCCTATTAGTATTTCCTTGGAAAAATATTTAGGAACTCTGGTTACTATGAATTTCCTTTAGAAGACTTGTACAAATGAAGAGTTAAGAATTTCAGAAGTATTTGAAGCATTGTTAACTTGAAACATCTGCTTATTCTCATTCTCATTGAGCAAAATTAATACTTTGCCTTAATATGTGATTTTTGAAATTGTTTTTCTTATGGCTGTATTTAAATTGGAAGTTTGGGTCTTATTCTGCATTTAATCACTGACTGCATTGTTACAAAGTAGGGAACTAAAATACCTGTAGCGAGAAAAATTATGCCATAGTACAATTATTAAACTATGCATCTGTTTTAGTTAAAATTAAAATACTTATGGCCATTTTAATATGGGTTGTTCCCTTAACTGCTTTTTGAAACAAACCTGTATCATACTGGCTTTTAAAGGACAACAGTTTCTTTCTCATAACATCATGAAAAAAGAAACAAAAATTATTCAACATAATATTTTGCTCAAATAAATTTTTTGGCCTTGTGGTTTAAGTTTGTTATTTGTTTGTTGTGGTTTGGTTTGGTTTGGTTTGGTTTGGTTTGGTTTGGTGTGGCTTGGTTATTTGTGGCTTGGTTTGGTTTACTGTGGGTTTTTAATCTACATTGTACCTCGATATGGAAAAGCCATCTAGACACTTCTGACAGTCTGTTTGAATGTTCTTCACCCCTGTGGCTTCCAGCAGGGAGCGGAAAGATGAAAGGCAGAGAGATGAGGCCAGTGCCTTTCACTTTTGTGCTTTCGCAGTATTTCTTTCTATAAGACCCTGTTGTGATGATTCAGGAGTGTCAGTTTTGTGTCTGGCAGTGGGAGCAGAAGTGCACATCATTACCTGCATGCCTTTTTGTGTGTCTTGTTGCTGGCTTCCCACCTTTCTTTACTGCAGTCTCTACACAGCCACACTCCTGGTGTTAATCCCCAGATTTGGTACCCTGAGCATCTCATGATATGGCTGAGGGACAAAAGCAAACAAGCACATGGCAGAAGAGAAGGGCTGTCCTGTCCTGAGAGTCTCAGTGACTTTGGGGGTACCAGAGTAATCCCTTTTTATCGCTGATATGGCAGTAAGTAGGAAAAGGGAGTATATTTAGAATTTGAGTTTTTTGCCTGAGCTGTTCTTTAAACTGTTCATAAAATGTACATTTCCATAAATTTTTGGTTAAGCAGGTTTTTTTTTATGGTCTTCATGTATAGCTATGGTGACATACAGGTTGACATGATAGGCAATCTCATCTATCTGTCTAGTAATTGACTAAACTGACCACTGTTATTTTCAATTGCTTGAAAGCATCCATAATTGTTTCTTCATTAGCTGACAAGAAATGCCAAAATCACTCTAGGGGAAGAATCTCTGTTTGGCCAAGGAACTCAAAAGCCAAGGTGTTCAACAATATTTCAGTCTTCTGTAAATTTTGAAGAAAACAGAAAATTCTCCACTGAAAATGCTGATTCCCTATAATTTTGAAATTCCAGAATATTTTTTTAACAAAATCAAATGTTGAGAGCTGTAATTATTCCATGGCAAAAGCAGAATGTGGACATATATATCACAGTACATTCAGTGTTAAGTATATCTTTATGAACAAAATTTTAGATATGGAAAATATTTTTTTTTCAAAATTAATGTATAGAATGGGTAGATTCTATACATTAAATGCAAAAAAAAACTTTCTTGAATTGATGTGTTTACAAATTTATGGACCTGTAGTAGGTCAATTACACTGGGATTCCCTTTAACGTATACTTAATTCAGTGTATACTAACCAATGTATGTAATAATTGTAATAGTGCTTAAAATGATTCAAATTCTTATATGACTATCAGTGTAAAACCTTGTGGCAACAGAAGTCTGATTTTGTCCTTTAATAGAATTCAAATAATTTAACTTGCTCAGCAAAGTCAAGTTTTGATATGCGGTGGACATCCGTGAAGCCCTTGAGACTTGTAGACCTTGAGATCATGACCTGTTTGCAAAGCCTTTCCAGGGTTTTAAATAGATATTTATAAGAGCACTTATTATGTTTTCATCATCTGAAAACATTTAAGCATTTGATATCATAAATATTTTTTCTTGAAAGAAATATTGACAAGTAATTATATGCAAAAGTTGCATTTATATGGCTTCTAGACTTTTCAGAGAAAATCAGCCAAATCAATAGATTCAAGATGGAAGACTGTAGCAATAACACTGGTTTTGCTCAATAGAGTAGTTTTATTTTGTTTAGCTAAGGTATGCAAGTTGGGTAGCCTGATGACAAAGTCTTAGGTTTCCCATTTATTTCCCTTTTAGTTTTCAGCTTGCTCATGCCATGTGGTGTTGTATTTGAACACTGCAAATGGCTTTAGTGGTTTTACAAGGTCAGAGTAAACCTGTTAGGTACATGGTCATATTTGTAATTGCATTATTATAACTCAGATGATACAAGGCATGGGTGAAAAAAATGTCAAATAATTTAATACACTATTACAGCACTTGAAAATGTCCTTTCTAAACTATGAACTCTAGATCTTTTATTATGTCTTTATTTTGTGAATATTCATTGTTATACAATGTATTAAAGAAACTTTCGGAATTCTTTCCTCTCTGTTATGAATAGTGATGAAAATTATCTGAATTTAGATTGAACAGTGGCATGTTTACTTTAATTTATAATCTCATATCTGTGTAAATGGATTTTATCACAGTTTCTAGTTGTCACTTGCATATATAGTGGCAAGTCACTGCTGCAGCAGAGTGGTTTTGTCCTTGAATCATAGGCAAAGGAAAAAATGTTATAGGTACATAGTAAGATCTGAAATCTACATTTCTGCTGAATTGTACAGATCACTTATTTGAATACAACTAAAAGTATTTAATCTATGGCTCAGGAAAGTCCAGATTTCTTCCAGCAATTTCCACTGTGTTTAAAGCATGTCCTCAGTACTTCTTGAATATAAAAGATTAAGTGAAAAAAATAAGCTTCAAAAGGAACGTGTATTATTAAACTTGTTTGTGTGTCTGTCTGTGGCTGCCCACACAAATACTGGAAGTTGTTCATCAACACTTTATCACCTGTATTCATTTTCTGCTTCAGCAGTGACTAATCGATTGCAATTTGACTTGAATATGTCACATTGTTCATGGATGTTTTCTCTTTATGCTGTTCAGTGTTTGGTATACATCTTTCACATTCATAGCTACTTATTTTCTTTGGCTGAAAAAAATCTAAGCTGCTGTTTAGCAGAACATTTAGGCTATTAATGTAATAAAAATCAATGTAAGACCATACGTAAGGCCAGGTGAAATTTAAATAAAACTTATTTCTCTCATTCATGCTCATTCTCTCACAGGGTTTACTCCCTCTCTCCCACCATGTTCTCACAGGCACTATGATAGATATATATGTGTATGAATACCTGATGGAGGGAGTAAAGAAGACAAAGCCAAACTCTTTCCAGTGGTATCCAGTGATGGAACCAGAGGAAACAAGAACAGTTTGAATTACAGGAAATTCCATTTAAGCATAAGAAAAAGCTTTTTCTTTCTTTTACTGTGAGGGTGACTAAGCACACTGGCACTAGTTGCCCAGAGACTTACTGAAGTCTTCAGCCTTGAAGAATGGTTAAGAAAGCTAAAGACCTGATAGAATTAAATTTGGCCAGGGACATAAAGAACAGCAAGAAAAGCTTCTACAGGTACATTTGTGATAAAAGGAAAACTAGAGAAAATATTGGACCTCTCCAGAAGGAAATGTGAGACCTCATTGCCCAGGATATGTAGAAGACTGAGATACTCAATGTTTTTTACCTCAGTCTTCACCAACAAGTCCTCCAGTCACACTGCCCCTGTCACAGAAGGCAGAGGCAGGGGCTAGGAGAATGAACAGTCCAGGTTTCACCTGAGCTTTGACATAAAGATCTTGTATTCCTTTGATGTCTGTTGCTGTTTGCTGCATACTCATTCCATTGAAATCCCTAAAAAATTTGCAATTAAATATGTAAAATGTGGGGTTTAGGCCATATTCACTCTGAAGTATTTATTTAGAACTTGGAGAAAGTTTGGCAAAAGCACTAAGAGGTACTTTCAAGTGTCTGTATAAACTGATAGAGTATAAAGCCAAAGTAGTAATGGTTTGCTTTGACTTTATATCATTAGAAAGTTGAATCCTAATTAAACTGAGAGTTCTTTTTGAAAACTTTTAATACTCATTAATGCATTAATTTGAAGTCTGCTTCCTCACTACCTTACAGATTTTCTATCAGGATTTTTCAGAAGTACAACAGCAAAAATATTGTCCATGTTATGGCTGTCATTGGAAAGACGACATTTGAAATTGATTGAAAAATATGAAAGGATTTATGTTGCCCTTCTGCTATAGGGTAGCTCTTGTACCATGTGGGCTCATACAGTCTATGGCAGATGCAATTCCCCAGGAGAAAGACTTCTTATGTCCTTGTCATGCTCTTTTACCATTCTGCAACAAATGAGGCAGGTGTTATATATGCAGGTCTTCTCTGGGAGATGCATATCATCTGTTCCCAAAATATTAGTCCTTCAGTACAGCAAGAGAGGAAGGATCCTTTAAAAAAAGTAATATATGCCTTCAATGTTGGAGAAGAAGAATGAAAATATTGTATATAAAAAGGGCTGATGAATTTATAATCTATAAAAATTTAGTTCTGCAGTATTTTAAAAATGCATAGTTTAATTTTGTATAAGCTGTACATGGCTTTTAAAAGATAAGCACTCAAGTCATTAGAGCATATGGCATTATATCTACACCTGCTGGGGTCACCAGCAGGAATGAGTGTTTCTTCATCCTCTGCAGAGACTTCTCCCACTTGAACTAACAAAGTGTCTAATGGAATGTGACAAACTGTTATCACTGGACCTGTGCTCAAGGAGGGCAGGGTGCTGTGTCCCTGCAGGGCAAAGCTGCTGTGCCATGCTGCTGATAGCAGAGAACTGGTGAGCACAGAAACTTCTGTATTGTATCGCAAGGTCTTTGATCACTGTTTCCTCCAAGGCTCTCATATTGGGTCTTTCCCTTTTCTCCAGACTGTCTTCTTGTATTGCAGCTTCTCATCCCTTCTCATCTTTTTGCTAAGCTATTTGTGTTCTTATGTTTCCTGGCTTCCAGTCCTAGTTTTTGTCTCCCAGGCATTTACAGATTTACACTTTCCTAATCTGTTTTATTCTTGTGTTAGAGATTCTTGCCCTGTTCGTGACTGCCATTGCACTCATTCTTACCAAGAGGTCTTGCTCTCTCTCCCTCCCTTCTTCAGCTCAGCTTCCCCTGCTTCCTCCCCACATTCAGTGAAAATGCTGTTTTGTTTTTGATTCCACCATCATCCTTGTTTTCAGTCTTCCTCCTTCTTCCTAAGGTTTCTAGAAAAGTTTTCTTTCTCCTTTCAATTTTTCTCTCCTCCTGCATTTCCAGTTATGTGTTGTCATATTAAAAGCCAGTTTAAGAAACAGGGTGCAATAGGCTGAGGCTACACGGGGGATATAAGGAAGTAAATGACTTCTGTTCCAACTTTCGTGTCCCCCAAATTATGTTCCAGCAAAGCCTGTAGCAGCTCACAGCAATCCAGGGCTGCAATAGCAGAGAAGGTCCCAAGGAGCTTGAGTTTGCAGAGTGACAAATCTATGTAGAGCCTTCACTGACAGCTGGCACTTATGAGGAGCAAAAGGGAGATGTGAAATGAATCTGCAATTTGGACAGTCTATTGGAGCTTTATAAAGAAGTCATCTTAAACTAGCTATAAATGGCAGGTGAAATTTTGCCTCAGTTCAAGTTTGGATAAGTTGACTGAAAATAAGGCTTTTGAAACAGGGGCCAAAATGAATACGAATGTTATAAAGTCCTGCTACATAGTCAGGAAAAGGAGAGTATTAAGCATTGATATAGTGCCAAGAGAGATAAGGCTCTGATTTAAGGGCTTGTAAGGATAGAAAAATGTATAATCAGAAGGAGAATATGAGTAAGAATTGATAAGTGTTAAGTAACTGCAATTCTTAGTAAAATAAGTTTGTGCAAGAAATTCTGGAACAATTGTATGCGGGAATCTGATTTGAAAAATGAAAAATTGATCCTAATTGGTAGATCTGTGCATCTAAAAATGACATTTTATTCAGTCTTTATGAAGAGATTTGTGATCATACCGTATATATTTTGATAACCATCTCTAAATTATTCAAAGGACAGGAGAGGGAAGTTAAAACAAATAAAGAGAAAACATGGGCAATATGAAGATGTAAATTGGGTTGTAGGAGCATGACTGAAAGTGGAAGAAAGAAAAGAAAGTTGATTGTTGTAATGAGAACATTTTCCCCTTAAATTTGTTATCTCAACTTGTCATGGGTGAATATTGGGGAGAGGATTTTTATAATACAGAATGTTCCTGTTCTATTGAAAAAAAAAATTTTAAAAATCTAGAATTTCCTCAAAGGGAAAAAATTAAATAATAAAGTTCAATCATTTCTCAATCTTGTACTGATGTTTCAAGGCTAGATGCATTAAGCATTCTCTTTTCATGTATGCATACATAGGTCCCCAAAGACAATTTCAAGTTACACAGTCAGTTAATGATCCAGTTTCTTATAGGAAGACCTTCTTTTAAAGTTGTTTTATTTTGTATTCATTGAGGTCACCCTGTGTCTCTCATCTTTGCAAGAAGCTTTCATTCAAGTCATAGGCATTTTAACGAGCTTAAGCTCCAATAGCATCTTCTGGTCCCAAATGCCTCATGACAGAGCACAACGTACACAAAGCTATCAACCTCTGCTGCATATTAAATTAGCAACAAACATCACAGTAGAGAACTCTATAGAAAGAAATGATAATTGCAGATATACAGTAACAGTGGAAACCTGATGAAGGAACTGGGCACATGGACCCATGCAGTACCATCTCCTTAATGGGCTGTTCATGTTTTAGACAGTCCTGCTTTTCTCAAAGCACAGAAGTGAAAATATAGCTGAATCAATACATATAAATACATTTGGGGCTTCTAAAGTGTCTTCTTGCACATTTCTTTGCAGACAGAGGACATTGTCTATCAGGTTTATTAAGTATTTGTGACATATAGCATTACCTTCACTACAAAGTACACAAAAAAAAGGAGAAGGTAATCTTTCTTCTGTTATGCCCCTTTCCTGTGCACTGTACAGGATCAAGACAACTGTTAAGTTTAATGGGAGTCTTTAGTATGCAAGTGTTATTAGTTTGAAACCAGGATGAAGGGTATCACGGATTTTTCTGAATTTTAATCAGAGATGGATGGAAAGATCCTGCAGAGCAGATTGGCTGTCCACGTATTTTCTCAGGCTCTGGGATAATGGCATTCTTCAAGGCTTTGTGAGATTTCTAATATTTGTTAGATATGTTTGGTGTCTATGCATTCAAGATAATTTACATTAAAAAGTATGTTTCTCTGCAAAATCAAGTGGCCGGGAATGAGGAAGTGTCTGAAAGGCTCTTTTATGCACTTTTACCCACCTGCCTTCCATTCTGGATATGCATCTGGAGACAAGGTCAATACTGGGCACAAGGTACATGGTTACCTATAGTGGAAAAATTAAAGTTAGATGTCCCTTGGAAAGGCTATATTGGGACCCTAAGAAGGGTCCTAAATTTTGTTGACTATATAATTTCTGTCTCTTCTCCAAGGCAGCGTGGACCATCTGTCATAGTAGCACTTGCTGTTGGCCAGCCAGGCTGCCTCTTGCCTGCACAGCCTCACGCACAACCAGGTTTGCTGCTACTGCTGCTAAGGGAGCATAAAGCAGTGCTGTGTGTTTCTGGGAAATGGGAAATTGCTTCCCCAGTGGCATTTGTGATTTCTTCCCACATTCTTTTTCTTTTTATCCCTTGGGAGGGTCTGTCCTGGCCCTCTGCTATGGGGTCACTTTCTGCTGCAGAAGTAGCCTGGAGAACACAGGCAGGTAAGTCAGTCTTTGGGGACAAGACACCACCAAAGATCAGATCAGCTGGAATGGGGGATCGAAGGTTCATGAGAGATGTTACAGAGCTCACCCAGACTCCCCCATGCTCTTGGCTTTTCATACGTTATTCTTCACCCCACTGACAAAATTCTGCTGACATTTTTGAGCCCTTTGCTTTTGCACAGAGCTCCTTATCCCTCTAAAACAAATAGAAAAACAAATCCAAACCTCACCAATACTTTCTGGCCTCCTGCAGTCCTTCTTTCCACTAGTAGTTAGTCGATGAGATTAACTGTGCTTTAAAAATGAATCAGTAGTTTGTATAGTGCATGATGGTCTGGTTTAGTCCTTTGTAAAAGCAAAGCAAATTCAAACAGAGCCAAGAGCAAAAAGTCGGCTCTTTCACAGTTGGCCACTAACTGTGAGTTAGTTTTATATTTCTGTGTGCTCAGCATGAAATATCCAGGAACAGATCTGTGGAAGCCTTGAGCACACAACTGCAGCTGAAATCACTTGAAGTTGTGCTTTGAACATACAAGATCCTATGAAATGCTAAATGTTCAGGAGGATGATGGCTTAATGCTCTCGAATTGCCCCACATTAGTGAATGCTTTTGACAGTTTTGGCTTTACCTTATTTGGGCCTTAGTTCCCAGGGGGTAAAGCAAAGATGAGACCAGGTAGTTGGGAATGCTGTCAAACTCAAATAATTAAGGCTTCTAAAGCATGAGATTTGTGATGGAGAAGATGAAAAAAACTCATGCTGAGAGCAATGATTTAATGTTCAAACCCTAACTGGTCTTTTTTTCAGAAGGGTGAATTATTATTTCTCCATTCAAAACCCAAATTCTTCTTTTTATGATGTGGAAGGTGTTTTCTTGCCTCCAGGAAGTCTATTTAAACCTTCTTTATTGAATCCTGCTTAGACCAGACGCTTGGTATAGTTGGTTCAAGTTTGGAAAAAATGAAATGGAATGGGAAGCATGATTGGAAAGGTAAGTGTGAGAGGATGCCATCTGTAGCTGCCAGAAATGGATTGGGCTAGATTGTCTTTAAGGTCATTTCCAACCCAAAGCATTCTGCAAATCTGTGAAATGTTGTCATTTTCCCTTATGTGCCAGTGTACTAATGCCATTATTGAAGATTCCAAAACCTGTGTGCCGGTGAGTTTATAACTGCACCACTCCTAATCCCTCTTTACACTTAGGCTGGGATCTTAGCAGAGGTGGGATCTGAACACTTACAAATGGTTTAATGCAGGCAAAATTCACTGTGATGACGAAGCCGGGAGTTTGAATCCAGGCTCTTGCCAAACTGCTCATCTGTCTCCACTGACCTTGTGCTGGGGCAAGTTCCAGGTTGCGTGCAGAACATGATCTCAACAGATGGGGAGTTTAACTCCTCATTCTCTAATTAGTATATAATATTTACTTGTTATGGTCTACTGACACCTCTGGACCTGATATGGATATTTTCGTACTCACACAAGAAACAGCTTTCAGTTATTGGATTATAATCAGTATATTGACAGTGACTCTAGAATTTACACTCATCTAATTTTCACACTCAATTATCAGCTTTATTTCTCAGAAGGCTGCCATTTGATAAGCACTGTAAGATATATAAGCTTTACCTCACAGTCCAGAGACATAAAACAATAGGATCTTCACTGCTGTGTTTTATTTCTGAAAGAGAAGTTAAACTTCTTGTCATGAATTACATTTGCCAGACCTACATACAGTAGGGAACTGATAAAATTTTATGGTCTTGAAATTGTCACTCAGCAGTTTTGCTAATGTTAACAGCCATTCACAACCAGAAAATAAAACAGAATATGCTCAGAAAAACTAAAATTTTTAGCAAATCTTGGCACCTGATCTGAGAACTTTTTATATTAAGTATGTTGCTTGCTGACAGTGGTTCATAGAAGCTTGCAGAACTAATTCTGTTATGGAAAAATTATTCCTGTCAGCAAGTAATTCTTTGTAAATCCATTAATACTGACAAAGGGGAGGACATGTATATAAATAAAATATGTATATAATAGAATGTAATTTAATAAAACATAACAATTTCTAGCTGGTGTGGGGAGGGATGAACATTGCTGATCTTTAGTACTTTAAAATTGTAAATGCATCTAGGGTTAAGTAACAAGATAGTCAGTTCCAGAGTCATACCAATTAACTATGTCTTTCACTGAAAGCAGCAGATATCGGCTGTATTTTACAGCAGTGTTCTGCTTCTTTATCAAAGAAATAATAAAAAAACCCTTCATGCAAATCTGATTCCAAATGTTGAACAAATTGTCTAATTACTTTGTAAAGAGATGCCTGATCAACTACCTATTTATAAAAACATGACATGCTGGATAAATTGCAGAAATTATTTTGAAAAGTGCACAACTAGACCATGAAACTTGTAACTCTCTTGAGGCTGGTAACATGTGGTCCCTGATTAGCATTTAAGTTTCTTTTTTTTGGTGCAAAAAAGAGCACCTTATGAAAGAACACACTCCCAATGCAGTGTTTTCTGATTTCATCCATTGTTCCAGGTGACTTAGATTGTAAACAAGATTTTAAACAAAGGAAGGGAACTATGGCCATAGCTTAAAAACTTTTTTCTTACAACCAACTCCAGCATGGTTAATGCACTGCTGCTTTGTAAAAAAACCTTCTGAATTAATTTGTAAAGCCTTAGGGTAGCTGTGTTCTACTGCTTTAAAAACAACTTTGAAGGAACAGTGTGGCTCTACTGTGGGCTGGAGTGAAGTGTTATTGGAAAATCATATTGTAGTCCAATGGAAATTACTAGGTTTCCCACACCCAGGAAAATGAGTAGTTCAGACAGCCCAGCTGAAGGAAAAAAGCTCAAGTAATGCTGTCCTTCTAGCTTGGATTTAACCTCTCATGGGCAACATTCTCACTGGACCTAAGACTGATCTGGAAGGAGAATAATCACATTGACTGAGCATTGAGTTCAAACTAAATGAGTTTAAGTCAATGTGCCTTGTTCACCTGGACTCACCTGACTTAGACACCTACATGTAGCTTGTGCACCTGCCATAAACATCACCAGCACAAAACTGGAGGCTGACTATGTTTCCAGAATTGTATCTCCATTTGTTTTAAGAGCAAAACAATATTGTTTGGATCTTGGGAAATCTTAAATATTGTTTTCTAGTGCTTCTATTATAGAAATACTTTGCATGTGTTTGTAGTGAACGAAGTTGGCACACTGTTGGAGCCTGATGTTCTTTTCAGTCCTTTTCAGAGGATCCTCATCACTGTGCCTGCTTCAGGAAGCCTGTACTGCCCACATAGACTGTAAACAAAGTGTTGTGATTAACAGAGCATGGGGATTTTATCAGTTAGTGGCTTGTGCTATATCTACTATAAGCTCACAAGCTTATGTTCTTGGAAAGCATAGTGGAACATGTGTAATGTGTTTCTCTGAAATGGCTTACCCTCAGCTTCTGAGGGATGCTTCCCTTTACATTCCCAACTTGCTTTAATTTTAAGGGCAGTTAGTCTCTGGTGACCACAGTCTAGGTATGAGTTGTAGACCATGCATGAAAGTGCTTCACTTGATCTCTGCTGTTATGTTAAAGCCTGCAGAGAGCAATTTTCTCAGACAGCTAATCTCACAAGATTCTCTGAAGGAGAACCAACCTACTTCAAACTGCATTTATAAGCAGATTAAAGTTCTGCTCTGTCACAACGTAGTTGCACATGACAAAAGTCACTTCATCAAGTGCACCACCAAAGAGTTGCTGTGGCTTCTGGGAAGTGTTAGAGTGTCAAGTCATGTCTATTCAAATAATCTAAACCACAGGTCATAAAAGCATAGGGAACTGCCAAATTTTAAGAAACCTTGGCTACCCAGAGACATAAAAAGCTTGGCAAGTGGTGGTTTCAGCAATAGAAAAGAATCTACAGAAAATAAATGCATGTCATTTATAACCAACGCTGTAAGAAGTGTATAGATCCTCAGAAGGGTTCTTGGTCCTGATGGAGATGGAGGAAACTACAAACAGACACAATGAAATTCTGTGCCCTATTCTGAAGCTAAATACAGCACACAGATGTTGTTTGTTTTCATCCATGAATTGGTAAAAACATTTCTCATTCTAGAAATTAAGACTTTACTGCAATTAGCATGAAGGTATCTTTATTTTAATAGGGACATAAGCAACTTAATAATATTAAAAAAAAAAAATATTCCTTATTGTCTCCACTCATCCTGTCCTATGCACTCCAGTGCAAGAAGCAACCAAAGAAACCAAACCCAACCACACAAAAGATAATGTAGTTTTATTTCTTGGACTTCCTTCCTTCCTTCCTTCCTGACTTCCTGATTTCCTGACTTCCTGACTTCCTAACTGACTTCCTAACTGACTTCCTTCCTTCCTAACTGACTTCCTAACTTCCTCCCTCCCTCCTTCCCTTGGAACAGCTAAAAACGGAGGAATGAAACAAAGACAGTAGGCTGAAATGTAATAGCATCAATTAAAAGCTTACAAAGAAGGAACCTCTGTTTTATAGCACAAGTTTTTATTAATTGAAAATGACAGAGAAGCAGCACTGGGCATACTCGTCAGAAGATGGTGACAACCCACTGAGATAATGTGGGCATGGAAAACTCAGGTGGCAAGATATGCAAACCGTGATAAAACATGTTATATAGCTGAAGGTGAACATTTTTTGAGGTTGTGTATTACCCAAAAATCAGTTTAGTCAGTTCTTGTAGATATCAAAAAAAGGAGAATTAATCTCCTTTGTTTGCTTTCTATCACAGCAGTATGTAGGACTTGTTTTGCAAAGCCTGTGCAGTTTTGCAATACCATATTCAAGGAAGATAACTCAGATTAGGACAGATTCAAAAAAAGAGCTTCTAAATTGAACATATCACTGAACATCCTACTTCATAAATACAATGTGGTAAATTCTGGCTTGCAAGCAGTCAAGTCACTTTGGCTTACTAAATTAGAACCCATCAGATGAGTTATAGGGTGGATTAAGACAGTGCATCTTCAGAAAAGCTGAATGCTCGGCATGGCAAAACAAAGTTTTTCTTGAGTCTCATAAGATGAGTCTGGGGGTGGATGAATTCTGGTTTTAGTTTCCACTTTGTAATGAAAATTTATCAAGATTTTAGCTGAAATGGCAGCTTTTTGCATATGTAGGAGTGGGTTCTTAAGATTCATTTAGCCAAATTTAATAATGAAACAACATCTGAAAGTGAAAACAAAAAAAACCCTATTGCTTCAGGATTTAAATTTTATATACATGTATATATAAAATTTAAGATATTATTATATGCATATTTTAAATTTAAATTATATATACATATGCATATATATACTTTATAAATATCTCATTTAAATCCTAAAGCAGTAGGTATTTAACATAAAATGCAGATATATACAGTCTGAATTCTTTGTGTTTTTTCATATATTTTCACCTGAAACCAGGACACTACTTTCTGGGAAGTTTAGAGGAATGTCTCTTTTTATATGGAATGACAGTTGATATTGATATTGTATATGATATTGTATGAGTATTCAGCAGCAGATTAGCAGAAGTTTATACTTTTTGTAAAACTCAGTTATGAGAGTCATTGTCTTAGAACAGCTGAAGGAATACCAGCTAATGTTGTGGATGAAAAACCCTAATGCAGCAGGGAATATGGGACGAAGGAACATTGTCTGTGTTATAAATTGTATTAAATCAACTACAGCCTCTTCTGAAGAACTCATGGTTTCCAACATCACTTGTGGGGCTTTGATTTAAACAAACATTCATTCCTTTTTTGTCACATTTAACGAATCCTGTGTGGGTATGGGGAAAAAGTACTGGTTGGACACTCTAAAAATGCAAGATCTGATACTCATCATGCTTCTTTCAAGAAAATTGTATCTCAATCACATTAATCAGAACTGAAGTCATGGGTTTTATGCAGGACTGAAATTTCTGGTTGTTTTTGTTAGACCCACACTGACCATGATGTGGTCAGTCTTTTAAGAAGAGGCAGTATCAGAGTAAACAGCTAAGATATCTCCCCCTGTTAAAATCTGCATGAAACACTGTAAAAAATGCTTTCGTTTCAGTACAAGAATTGTCAGTGCTGATGGACTCAGCATTTGCTCAGATCTGAGTCAATATTTAAGTTCTTAAATAAATGGGCCTACTGATCTTCAGAGCTGCCAAAACTGAACCTTACACAGATTTCTTTTGAGAGTCACAAGGGACCTGGATAGTTGATGCTGAAAACTGAGTCGTGAAAACGGCGGCTGGTGCTTTTACAAATGAGAGGTTGATCCAAAATAATTTTTATTTACATGAACAGGCTTCAGAACTTCAGCCTCAGGCTTTTTTTCTGAGCCTTGATAAATGGGGTTGTGTCATGCAGGTGCAAGGTTGAGAGTAGATGGGTAGGATTAATGCTAGCTTTATCTCAGTTGTCCTGTGCAGCCACACTCTGCCTATCTTGCTGTCCTAGTTCTCCCACTGCAGGTCAGTAGTGTATCTTTTACTGAGTTTTGGCTTCACCCCCCTTGCCCCAGTTCTGTTTATTTAGATTTTCAGATGAGTCTCCTACTCGCACACCACCTATCACAGTTACACCCATGGTTAACTGGTGACTCATGATTTTTGCCCAACCCTGGAAGAAGGGAGAGGATTGGAAGGATCCAGTAGGGAAGGCAAGGTGGGAGGGGGACATAGTGGGGTGGGACAGCACTGGTTGCAAGGACAAGCATCTGGGAGCAGTGCAGGCAGTTTCCTTCTAAAGACCTACATGATCACCATGAGCATGGAGGAGTCAATATTTCCTTTGTAGTAACTCCCCTTTTTAGCACAGTGTCTTCAGATGCAAAGATGAGACCTTGTGAATAGAGCCCATAGCAAACTTCCTTTAATAATCTACTAGACTTGCAATATTTTCCTTTTTGAATATGTGCGTTTGCTCATGTCTTTGTTTTCAGAGCTTTCAGCCTCTGGAAATTATCAGTAAGTGTAATTAAGCATCCTAGTACTGTCACTGTAAACCACAGACTTGATGATACCATTTTTTCATTACACTTTTGGAAATTAACTTTGGTTCATTTCTGTCACACTGACAAGGCAGTGGTGGAGAACATATCTGTGTCCCCTGGCTTTCTATGGAATTAGTATGGCATCCCACACTCAGAACCTCTGGAGAAGCTTTGTATTAAGTGCTTGACTTGAATATCATGCAGCACAACACTGTAGGTACCATTAGGAAGACAAAGACTGTGCCGTGGCAATGAACCTTCTCAGAAAATGCCAGCAGTGAGGGCTAGCATCATAAGTGCTCCAGGATTATAACAATCCAAATTAGTCCATTGCTGACAAAGGTGACTACAAGAGTAAGGTTAACTCACATCTGTAAAAAATTTTGGTTTGTATTGTGGTCAAATCTTCATGTGATTGACCTCTTTCAGAGAGCAGGGAACAAAACTGAAGTCTGCTTGGTTTGGAGTTTTTTTGGGGTTTTTTGGTTTTGTTTTGGTTTTTTGTTTGGTTGGTTGATTGGTTGGGGTTTTTTTTAAGAAATGTTTTTTGTTTTCCTATCAGTGATTTTAAGTTCCAGCTACTAACCTTTTGTGATGAATAGCACCTTGTAACAGTTACAGATGAAAAGCCAGGACTTTGTTCAGGTATTATAGAGCAGGTTGATAACCTTAAACACTTCAGAAAGGAGCATTGTGAGATAATCTTCTTGCTGGCATGCGTAAAGGGGCATTTTCTGATTCAGGGAGAGCTGCTCCCTGCTGATCTGATCCTTTCCTTATGACCTCCATCTGCAAAAATGCAGCATCCTGCTTTCTTAGGGCACAGTCAACTCTGCTAGTGATGGATGAGGAAGAAGGTGCCTCCATGGGTAGTTTACGGTGTAATAATCTGCTCCAATGTCCATTATAACAGATGTCTCAGAGAGCGGTGCTAATTTTATCCTGAGAAGGGTCAGAGAAGAGAAAGCCTGGGTGTGACCTGCACCTTCCATTGCAATTCTAATTAGTCGGTCACTACTCTATGCCCTAATTACAAGGGACTTCATACCCTGTCTACGTAGCACCATGTGGAGCAGGTAGTATTGTTTCTAGGATATTGTATTTGGCACACAACAGGGGTGTAAAACAAAACTGATAGACAACCTGAGTACAGGCACAGGTATAAAGCTCAGTGTGATTCATTGTGGTTGTTTGGGGGGTTATGAAATGTGCTACATCTGCATACAGCACTCTGAATGCTCTGCTGAGGGTATGCAGGTCATCTGTTGCTCTGAGGGGAAATTTTTATCTCTTCAAACTCCCATCCTTTTACTGTGGCATCTCCTGAACACTATTTGTGTTGCATGCCTCCTTTATTGTTCCCACTTTTCATGCTCCCCTGGGACACGTTGTATGTGGAACTAGTTATGACTGCTGTAATCTCTAAAGTCTTTGAGTTTTGCAATGGACTCTGGTATCATTAAAGACATCCTTTTGCTGGCCTCCTGCCATGCTTTTCAAGGAAGCACAAAGGTGAGAAAGGTTAGTACCTCAGTACAGATAATAGCTAAATGTGTCTGAAAGGAATGGAAGGTTTTGTGCCTCTGCACGATGGTTTTGTCCTTTCTGCGATAGAGTAGCAGGGCTCTTGCATTCTGATATCCCAGGAGCCTGCAGCAGGCAAGCTTCTCTATTTTATTTATAAATCCTTTTTGAGTCCAAGATAGCTGAAATCACAGGATTTGCTTCCTGGAGTTTAAATGATTTCCGGTTGCTGCACAATCATATTTCTCAGTGTCCTCATTTGCTTGCTGCTTTATCCTTACAGCACAATCTAGACCTTTATCTGTTTCAAGAATGAGATATTAGTCCTGACACTACCTAACTTTATTTAGGTGTTCTAATTATGATGGTTCCTTCAGTTAAATCAGCCCAAAACCTCAGACCTTGCCAGAATGCATATGGCCAGACCATCTTTTTGTAATGTGCGTTTCCTGAGGTATCCTTGGATTCCTTGAGTCAGGATAATTAGTGCTTTTTATCAACTGAATCTCTAGTCTGTTTTAGAAAAAGGACTAAAAATATTCTATTTGTTTTACTGTTTGCAGAACTGTTATTTGACTGTTTCTATTTGGCTGCATTTTATTATCACATTTGTGACACACAGTTAGCTGTGCCTTTTATAAAGCTTGGAGTATAGAACAGTATTGAAGTCTTCATCAAAATGTTTGTTTCTAGGGACACATTCTGCCAACACTTCTCAACTGTGAATCCCTGCATTTCCATTTTCCTCGGCAAATCCTATCCTTCCCTCTTAAATTAAGAAGAGGCCATGTCTCAAAATGAGGCCAAAGGACACTAAAAATTATTAGTGAACAGTTATTGCCCTTTCTTTTCAGCTGATGCAAGCATCTCTGACATCTACAGCCACAAAACCTTGACTTTTTAGTGCCTTCAGCTACCAGGCTTTAACTTACTACTTTTCCCTACTGAACTTTTTTTTTTTTTCACTTGGAAAAAACATGTCAAGGTATGAGTTTTGGATTAATAAAAGACCTCAGTTAAGCTTACCTCCATTGAGAGCTAAATCCTCTACACCTAAGATAAAAAGGTCAGGTCTTTGTGCAGCACAGGTGAAACTGTATCCCCTACCTACATCATATTACAGGAGTTAATACTTCTGTGAAATTTCATGGTCTCTGTAGGTCTCTTCAGCTTATAGCAGTCAGTTGATACATGTGAAGACTAATTCATATCCCTTTGCCAGATTGTCTTTGGCAAAGGGCTAAAGAATTAGCTAAAAATAGTCAAGGCCTGCAGGGATCCTAAACTGGACAGGATAATTGTGTCTATGTTTTCTTCTTGAAGAGATCATGTGGAACTCGGAATCTCAGCCAGGTTTTAGGTGAACAGAACAAGACCAATGAAGAGCTAATTAAACAAGCACTCAGGGCAATGACTAAAGCAAAGGTAAGAGTTTGTACATCAGTTAATTGTCAGACAGCTTCTTCCTCTTTAGGGTTGCTCTTAAAGGACTTCAGACATGAAGTGAATTCTGCACAGTTGTTTGTGCATCCTGAAGACAAGTCTTTCCACTGTTTCTGGAAGGACTGGCCCTAGGTTTCCTCATTCCCAACAGTCTCTATCTCTGAGTTTGCATGGCACCTCCTTTTCTTCTGCCTGTCTCTGTCCCTGGGAAGCTGCTTGCTCTTGGAACACTCAGTAGTTTCCATGATAGACAAGCTCTTGCACTCTATTCAGGGGGATCAACTTGATTCAAAATAGCTGCCGGGACAAGGCTTCCTCCCTGCTGTCCTGCACCATGAAGAAAACACAGTACAGGACATAGCAAGCGATGAACAAATTAACAAACACCATGTATGACAAATGCTGGACCCAGTCTAGATTTGCATAGGTTAAAAAAAGCCATCAGCCTTACAAGTTGCATTGGGTGACAGGATGAGACTTACCTTCTTTTAAAGTAGCGTCTGTCTGGACAAGTGAAATATGCATCTTTACCTGCACTGAATGTACAGAAGAAAGACGAGAAAAAAACCTTTCAAGCAGTAAAATAATATGCAATTTTCCTCTGTGTTATTAAAGTAACTTAAAACCACACCAGTGATAAAATGTATTACCTACTTGTTGCTTATTAGACAATTTGCTTTTGGAGAGATAAAAAGTACATTCTGTTTAAGGGTGTTTCAAGGCTGCAGTCCTCAATCTGTCTGTGTCATGCTGCAGTGCTCCCAGACTAACCATGTCCTGGCCGAAAAAAAAAAAAAAAACAAAACATATATACATCCCTTATTGGTCGGCCATTCAGAGTACTTGGTAACTAACAAGATTACCAATGTTTGTTATAAAATCTTAGATGACACCATCCAGCATAAAATGGGTTTCTGTTCTCAAGGAAAATGCAGGGTTGATTGTGTAATGCTGTTTTTCTCTCTGTTCTCTAATGTTTGTTATTGATTTCAATTTGAAAAGAAGCTGTGAATATTTTGAAAATAGTAAATCCTCATCAAAATTACTATTGACAAAAGGCTTCAGAAAGTGAACAACCACAATTCAGAAGGTACAGACTGCATGATGTCAAAGGTTTAGAGCAAACTACATAATGATTTTTTCCAGACCATTGAAGATTTTTTTTTTTTCCTTTCTTTTTGCTAAGTAATAGCCTATTAGAGATGCACTAAAGCACTGAAGCATTACACAACTAATCATACTGTCTGACAAGGTAAAGCATATGCTTGACAACTACCATTCAGTAAATACAATTTAAAGTTAAATTATATGTTTTGAAAAACAACATTTCCTTCAGGACTTTTTAATCCATTAAACCTTCTGTCACAAAATATCACTGATGCCAAGAATTTACTAGGTATGAAAAATGATGAAGCATTTATGTGGATGGAGAGAACATCCATACTTACATTAGACCGGACTAAGATTATTATTATTTTTTTATTAGGAATGTGGTATTTGATCATTTTGTTAAATCGGTGAGGATGGATCAGGACTGTGAACTCTTGTTCAGAGAATAAACCAGTCATGAATTTTATGGAGTAGAGGAAAACACCCAGCTGTTCTGCAGCTGTTTACTGTAGGATTTTTTGTGACTTCCTGTCGAGCACGTAGCATTTGCCAGGTTTAAGGGAAAGATGATGCATTACTAGCAAGCCATTTCAGTAAGCATAAAGTCATAAGTATTGCACCTTGACTTTCATCCTTCTCTTGACAGGTTCTATTATTAAGATTTGTAATTTTCTTCTCCTCTTCTGTTTCTGTCCTCCAATTTTCCCTTCATTAATTTCTCAGCTATGTCTGTGAAGCTGTTTTAAAATATATTCAGGTTTTTCTTGCCTGTAACATGTGCAATTGTCTCTCCTTGTATTCTTTATTTTATCATTTGCTCAAATATAGTGGGTTTTTTCTAGTTCTAAGCCTCCCTGCTGCTATTGCTTATATGTCTAAAAACTTTTACTGATTTTATATGTTCTGATCTTAGACTAGCTCTCCTTTTTCTCAGAAAACTCATGTGGTTTTGGGGGGTTTTTTTGTCACTGCTCTAGGCAAAGATTTGATTCAAACACTAGTTTTGAAATTTATTTAGCAGAGGAGAAATGAAACTGAACATCATTAATGTTTTCTATGTCTAATGATATATCATCTTCTTTCCTCATTGTTATTCTCATATGGCATCCTTGCATTGACAGTGGTAATAGCACTTGTTAGTACACAATGTTCCTGTAAGCTTATTATAGTTAATAAGCTGCAGTTTTATGGTTAACATATTGAGTGTCTGTATAGTTCCTGTGGGTTATTTGAGATTCTTCTTTCATGCACACAAAGAATTGAGGACGCCTCTCTGTTTTCCTGGCAGAGAAATTTTCTTATTTTGTTATCTTTCTCAGAATCTCTACAAAACTGTCATTTGAGGGCTGAGTTTTTTCTACTGTACTTGCTCTTGGAAACTGCAGTAGTGCCAGGTCAAGGTGCCCCAAAACAGTGAGCTGGAATACTGGGATTTGGTGTCAAAAATAGAAAAGAATCCCAACCAACCCAAGTATCTCGTATTAGCTTTTTGGTTTGTCTTTCTAGGCTCTGTTTTGCCTTGGTTTCACTACAAGAATGAGGAGGAACATAACCTTGATATACAAGTAATTGCTGAATCAGAGGATGTTGCAGATGGCCAAAGTACAATGGGATTCTCATTTAGTAGGATAAGAATTTTTGACAATACGATCACTAATGGCTATTAAAAAGTGTGTCTGAAAACAACTTCCGTTTCAGGAAATCCTTGTGCTACTGTAAGTCTTTACCATGAGGAGTATGGCTCTTTAGTTCTGTCTGCTTCATTTCTATCTCAGCAACTAGTCACACTCAAAAGCAGGAGTCTGGATGCATGAGTCTTTGGAGTAACAGTCGTTAGAGCATATTTGGGAGCTTTCATGCTGACCTTTTTTCTGGCCTTCTTCCTTAATCTTGTCCTCCCTTCCTGGCTATTCTTTTTCTGAATTCAGACAAAATAACTATTGTGAGTGTGGGATAAAAACTGTTCAAAGAGATGTGTTTTTACTGAACAGAAATTTTGGGTTTGGTGTCAGTAATCAACTGACTATGAATTAGAAAACTCTGGTACTTAGCTGGGAGTGTATCATCTCTATTTGCCTTCATTAAAGAACATTCAGATGCTTTTGCATAACTAAAGATATATGTTGCTTCAGGCTGCTCAGACAGCTCCTGAATCTGCTAGGGAAAAAATATTGTCTAGCAAAAATGGCATATTCTCCCATTTGTAAAACCTTTGCTCCTTCCCTTTTTAGGCCAGTGTAATTTGCTACTAACAATCTTTTAGTTTTAGACTATTTTGATGTATGTGGATGTCGCGGGTTCGGTTTGTAACCGGGCAGAAACACCAATTTAGTGTAGTGGTTTGGTCCAAAATACTCATTACTGTTTATCTGCTGTGAGATAAGAATTAGGAGAAATGCAAAACAGGCACCAAACTTGAAAGAATATAAAGAAGTTTATTAACAGACCTAAAAGAAGAAAAAAAAAAAATACCACCTTCAGAACTCTCCTCCTCCCCCCACCTTCCTCCCTTCTCCCACTGACAATGTGAAAAGACAACCCTTAAGATGTTCAGTCTGTTTACCACTTCCATAATAACCTTGTTCAGTCCATTTAGAAAGAGAAGTCTCTTCTTGCTCATGCTATGAAAACATTATCACAACGAGACAGCCACCCACTTCCAAATATTGTTCAGTCCATTTAGGAAGAGGAGTCTCTCTGCCTGCGTGTGAGTCCTTTCCCCCGACTTGCAGCTTTTCCCGCAACTGCTTTCGAGGGTCCACTCTTGAAGTTTTTTGGGGTACAATTTTAAGGTTGAGCCGTTCAGAAACAAAAACAGAGGCCCTTCTCCTTCCCTGGGAGCAAAGGGTCTTCATCATCTTCATCGTTAGGACTATCTCTGGGAGCATCTCTAGGAACTGAGGTTTTCTCCTTTCCCATTTGGAGCAAAAGTCCTCATCTGGTTCATCTCTACGGACTGAGGTTTTCTCCTTTCCCGTTTGGAGCAAAAGTCCTCATCTGGTTCATCTCTCCCTGTCCAAACTTCTCATGAAATTACAGCTGCGTCAGCATCTGCCTATCTCAGCGCAGGTGCTTTTGCTCACGAGTTGAACACTCCACCCCCCATATCTTCATGAAATTACAACAGGATACTCTGATATATCATAGCTTCACAACAGAATTTCAGCTTTAAGCATCTCCTCTCTCTCTTCCCTCAGGTTTTCAGCTCTTCATAGCAATAAAAGGGTTACTCTCACCTCGGCCTTGCAGCTTTGCAGCTGGAATGTTGAATTTTTCTTATCGAAGTGGAGAGGGGGGAGAGCCGAGCCGCTCCGGCTGCCCACGGCAAGGCAGTGGGGGGGGGTTCCACGGCTGGAACAGGTCCATGGCTTCAGGATGGCCGTGGCCCGGCCCGGCCTGGCCCAAGCAGGGCCTGGCCGGGCCCGCTGGCCCCCACACGGGGCCCGCAGCCACCTGTCCCAGTGCCGGAAACGAGAGAGAGCTTGGAGGGGGAGTTTGCCTATTCTTAAATGTGGATCACAGAGGTGATCACAACTTTAAGTGGCTTAGAGAATTGTCCATATTCAAACTGGCCAGCTGATAGGTTCTATCAGTTCCCAGAGGAAACTGTAAGCACCCCTTAGCAAGGACGTCCCTTCCGGGACTATGCTTGCTAACCTATGACAGTGGAATTACATAATTTCCTTTGCTGGCACGCATCAAATTATCAGAGAATGTTCTCAGAAGGCTAAGGAGTTGCAGTTTTAGAAAAATTATACATGACTATTGTAAAAGTATCCCCTATGTTGTTCACAGGCTACCTAATCATTAAAATACTAAAAGAAATTATTCTGATACATAAAAGGCTGGGAATCACAAAGGGTGAGATAGGTGACCTATAGACATATTGAGAATATGATCTTTAAGGAGAGAATGCAGCCACTCAATTATATTCAATACTTACAGAACACAGTATCACCTTCCAAATTTGGAGACCAACAAAAAATTAAGTGCAAGCTGGAAAAAAAAAACCCAACGAAGTTTCAAAATAATACAAGGAAGTCGCCAGAGAGATTTATCAACAGAACTGCATGTTACATGATGAGATGATGATGATTGAGAGATAAGAAAACATAGAATACTTGTGTAAAACAGTTTAAAACTATGGCTTGGCCAACCAAAAATATCCATTTGTCTATTAGACATGGAGTATTAAAGTAGTAATTTGTGTGATTCACAATGCACTTATAGACCCACATTTGAAGCAGCATGTAATTATTTTTCCTTTATGAGAGGAATAGTTGAGCAACTGAAGTGACCCTCTGAAGAAATATCAAATACATCTGTTAGAAACTTATGTTTCTTAATGAAGACTACCACCCAAAAAACCTGATCATGCAGTAGCATCAAAGGTGGTTTGACTTTAAATTAGGTACTGAAACTGAGATTTTTACTTCCAGTCGAGTTAAATCGTTATCACATTGGTTTATAGCAAGACAGTTGTCCTAATTGTATATCTTAAGAAAATTCCCATGACATAAGGGAGTTGGACTGGATAAGGGCATTGGACTAGAGGACCATTAAAGGTTCTTTCTGATCCAAACTATTCTATGATTCTATGATACCCCGATTTCAGTGGGTGCAGTTGCTGACACATGCAGAGCATACTGCAAAGTGTCCCACAAAGTTATGGCACAAGGAATTGTTCTTGCCCAGTTTGATTCCAGATTGATGTGGTGTCCTTGAAGTAAAGCATCTCACCAAACATGGTGTGTGGATTTAACCTTGATCCTTGGGCTGGGTTGTGCTGTGTGTCATGGGACTGTCAGATTAGGAAGAAAAGATGTAGTCTGATTTTAACAACATCTCCAATGTTTTGTTAAAATGCAGGTCAAAGGGAGCCTGAAATATAGGAACTGAGTGAGCAGAAAGTGATCAGTGATTCTTATGGAGCTGTGTCAAGTTACAATTGTACTGTGTGTGAATGAAAAGGATCTGCATGGGGTTATGGAGACAGAGTGAATTAGCACACGGAGCAGAGTTTTTCTTCATATCATTGGATGATTTTCAGAGTTCTCAAGAGGGTGAATTGAGCAAAGAGCAGTCTCTCACCTATGTTGTATCTGTTTGGCATTCAGCAAACTGGGCAATATCTGTTTAAGAGACATGAGGGAAAAATGATTGGAAATTTTGGCTCCCTCAGTTTTCATGTACACTGATCTGCTGAGGTCAGGATATGCATTGGAGAAGACCCAGCCAAAACTGTGCTTGCAGTATCTCATACAGTAAACATCTTAAAGCAAATTAGTCTTGCTGCTGCAGAAAATGGGGTATTTAAATTACTTAAGTATACACTTATGTTTTGCATTAGGGAAAAAAGTGCTGTCTTTCTCTTAATCAGTCAAGGTGGTGGAGTGTTCTCTAGGGAAAGGCTGATTTTTAGAAGTTGACTACTAGTTACTCTTGCAGTTCATTTGACAGTGCAGTCCATTACGGGCAGATTTCTGTCTTTGCAGTACTAAACACCATCTTCCCAAAGCAGGATATTTCCATGTCTTTATTTCCTTGGTTTTATGCTTCTCTAGACTAATTTGATTAATTTCTGCAGTGTGTCAGGTTAAACTCACTGTCAGGAATTATCTGAAAATTTTCAGTGTGGTCTTCATCTCAGTGCTTTCATGGAAGATTGCAATTTTCTTCTCAAAAACTTGGCTGTGTAGCATCTGCAACACCCCTCTCCCACTTTAGGCACAGTTTTAGTAAGATTTGATAGATCTCCCTGGCAAAAAAAAAGATGCCCATGGCTAGCTCCAATAATAAATGAAAGCTTTCTATGAGTGTTTCTAAGTGAACTTCTAGTCAAGGTTATATTTAATGCAAGGTCATCATCGCTTGTGGTTTTTTTCTGAGGACTGGAAGGAAAAAAAATCATTATTTTGATGATGACCTGAAGAATGAAGGGGCAGTCTCAAGTGATCTGTGATGGCAGTATTTTGAAGTATTCAGAAGAAAGTCAATGTCAGTGCTGAACTTGGAACCAGAAAGGTAATGCTTGAAGTTGAAATATTGTATAATAAGAAGACAAAGCTAAACTCATCTAAAACTATCAGGACTGAGCCCTAACAAGGGTTTCCATGATGTTTTGTTAAAATTTGTGGGTAGCCATACAAGACAACACATGTTGTGGGGATTTTTAATCCACCTTTATGAATTTTGGCTTTTTTTCCAGATGTGAAAAATAATAATAGTTAAAAAAAAAATAGGACCCATTATCCTTCGTAAATAAGAATGTACAGAAGATCGACTTTACTAAAATGTTGCTGCTGTTCAGTTTGTATGTATGTGGGTCGTTCTGTATGTGCATGTGCTTCTCTTGGAAAACAATGAGAAAATATTCATGCAATCTAGAGTGCAATTTCTCAGTTGAAGCATAAGGTAAAATTTCAATTACATCTTTTTTTTTAATATTTATGGGATGAAAAGGTCAGAGATGAAAAACAAAGAGTAGGAAAAAACATCCTACATTACTAGAAAGTAGAATTTTTCCTTTTTGTTTTAATTCATATACCAACTCTCTCAGTTCTGTGGTAATTGTTTCTTTTTCCTTGCCATTTTACTGTGTTTTAATCTGCAAACACTTTCACTGATGGCCTAAAACCTACTAGAAATTTAAAGTGTTAGATTTGTTGTGTGTACAACACAGGGATCACCAAAATCAAAGAAAAGAGACAAGGCTGACATGTTCAAACAGACCCTTGTTTTATGATGGCTTGTGAACCTGCCTACCGATGTGATGTGGTTTCTGTTGAGAATTCAGTTAGGTATGAATACATGAAAACAATTCTTGTTGCTATTTAGTAGAAATAAAGATGTTTTGGAAGTAGACTTAACAGGACTGATTTTAAATTTGGCTCTGACAACAGACAGAATATATAACTCTGTATCAGCACAATGTCAAAGTTTGAAGGCAGCTGTGAGTGAGCTGGTGAATCTACATGTTTGGTCTCTTCAGTGAGTTTCTTGAGAGACTGTTATGGGCAGAGTAGCTAAATGGGCAGGTTTGGGACCTTCCTCATAGTCTTTGATATTTTTCATTTTCCCTAGAGTAATCTCTAGCTGTCAATCCACCTTTTCTTTCTCAATCAGGACATGCCATGGTAGTGTTTATTGCTACACCTGTAACCTTTCTTACCAATATACTTTTCAATGCTTGCCTGACTGAATATAGTGTATATAAAAATGTATATTCAGCAAAAAAGGAGTTACAAAAACCAGGTATTTATTAATTGCAGTTTTGCAGGCAATTCATCACAGCTTTTTTTGTGAATAAATTTTTATATACAAGATATTTAATTTCAGTGTTTTGAAGGAAAATTTTAATAACTTAATAACTGTCCACAATGAAAAGACAATAATCTTACAGCAAAAGCTTTTAAACAAAGTATTTTTGATTAACCTATTTTCTTTTCTTCCTCATGCCTTTTTAGCTCTGTTCAAATTCTGCATAAAACTTCTTTCAGTCAGCTCAAGCCACTCTTCTCTTTGCTGTTCAATGACCAAACTGAAACATCCTCTATTCCCTCAACTCTGCCTGTTTGCAAATTCCAGCTTTTTATGTCAGCTTTACTTCTTCAGTTCATACATTTGAAGGCCAAGTGAGAACACTAGATCACTTAGACTGAGCTAAATATAAACCCAGCAACAGTGCCAGCAATAAAATTTCACCTAGTTAAGCTCTGTAGTAAGCCAGATAACTTGTAATGGGCTCAAGCTTGTCCCAGAACATCTGTCAGTCTTGATTTGAGGATTTCAACAACTGGGGAAATATCATCACATTACTTGACGGCTCTGACAGTTAATCACCACTGCAATTAAAAAATTGCCTCATTATAAGTTTGAATATGTCTAGCTGCAAGCTCCAGCCATTGAGTCTTGTTATGCCTTTCTCCACTAGATGAAATAGCCCATTGGAGTCCAACATTTCTCTGTTCTGCATAAAATGTGCGGGTTTAGGTCAGTCAATGCCAGAATAATACAGTAACCCTCAAAAGATGTCACGTTTGAGAACAGTTAGGCACTGATGTTTGGATGCTCCCTTTACTATCTAGGTTCTGCAAAATCTACTCAAAAAAAAAAACTTGGCTCTACTACTTGGCATGTAGCTAGAAACACCATCGCTGAGAACATAATTTTATATATTTTTTACGTTGCTTTCTAAGGAAAATGGGCTTTTAAAATCATACTATATATGTCCCTTTATCTTCTTGCCTCATTTCCTGGAGAACCTGGGAGCTGACTGAATAATTCCAGCCATATGTGATGGTTCAGTAGAGATCACAAAGCTTTTGTGCTCCTTTAGTTTCTTATAAAAGACAGAGGGAGGAGAGAGATCTCTGTTCCATTTGCTGCCATACCCTCTTCCCTCACCCACCAGAGGAATAGCTGCTGGAGGCTGTTAAATTTGAGCTTGTCCAACCAGCCCACCAGGATCTGAGTGGTTCAGTTTTAGATGTGACCAGGAGCAGGATGCATTCGCCAGCCCGGAGCTGTGGGAGCAGTTTAAATGATGGTGAGGAGAAAGGGTGGTTAGGACACGGTGGTAGGAGAAACTGCAGGAGACAGCAATCAGAAGGGTAAATGCTGGAATTCCTGAACTGGAGAAGGTTGGAAGGGATTAGAGGGTCATAGGAGGTTTCCTGAAGGAACCCATTTTTCTTTAGTTTCTGACTCAGAATGTCACAACAAAATATATCTGTAAAAAGTCAGTGTGCTGGCTCTGAATATGTCAGCAGACCCCACAATATATTTGTCATGATCACAACAAAGAGTCTTTTCATTATATTTTGCAGATTCTTATTCTAAAAGGAGTATCAGATTATTTATATGTGTAGCTTATAGCCATAAGATAAATTTTTGATGTCCACTTGGTATGCAGCATGGTTGGAATGCATTTTTTAAAACTATTTTCACAGCTTTAATCCTGGTTTTGTGGCAGAAAAAAATATAATTTGCCTTGTGCTGTCATCTTCAGAAACTATTTTTTAGGCCCAAGACATAACTTTGCAAATCAAAAAATCAGGTTTCTTGCTCTCTTATTTTTTACCTTTTCATTTCAATATCTTTTCTCTTCTTTTAGACTTATTTTAGAGGTTTCCTTCAGAACTAAAACATGTGAAAGGAAAGTAACCCATCAGGACTAATTAATAAAGATGATAACTTGGTAGGTGAAAATATGTTTAAAATAATTAACTGTGCCATTTACTGGTTGGAATTGTCACAGTTTCTTATTAAGAGTTTTCAGTAAAGGGTTAGCCCAAAAGTTATGTTAGGGTATAAATATGTGACTCCTGAGTTCTTGACAGAAACTTATAATGACCTAATTTTACTTCCAATTCAAAGCAGTTTTCTTTCCGAAGCCTTCTCTACTGCATACATCTCATACTGAAAAAATGGCTGATGACTTTAAACCTAAAAAAAAATTTCTTTACTGAGGGACTCCCTTTCTGTGGGAAGAGCACACTTCACAGCATCATCTGCTATGTGTAAGCGAAAGCTAAGTAAGTATGGGAACTGAGACCTGGACTCCTAACAGAACTGCTGCATTGACTTCAAGAGCAAATCTCATACTTCAGAGTAGTATTCTTGGGGTTTCTGAAAAGAGATAGATTCTCAAGTAGGTTTTGGGCTTTCTCTTTCTCTTTGATTCTCTAGAACCCTCATCATTCATGTCACATATTGTTCTTCAGTCTGATCCCTCAAAAAAAAGTGAACTCTTTAAAACTATTTTTCAAGAGACTAAGAAATAAATTTGAAAGGAAAATTGAGATTTGAACCTCTACTGTTAAAGTAATAAATTTCTCAATTGCCAAAACCTGTAAAGGATTCCTGCAATTTTTAAGGAAACTTGAACAGGAAAAGCAACCCTCTAGCCTTAATATTGTGCATATCCTTATTCAGACATTTTTGAGGCCTCAGAACACCAAGATTTGTAGGTCAGCTGAGAAGTATTTTAAACTGGTGTCTATTCCTCTTTATCAGCATTAACGTCATCAACAGCTGCATCAAACCCTGGCTACTACAGACCAATATAAATATTTTTTTAATAATCAATAGAAACATTTCTCTTACCTTCATTGGTGCTTGGTCTAGTCCTTAATTCAAGTACCTCCTAATTACAGACTGTCATTGGCACAGCTAACATGAGATAATGTGTCCCATGTTAATCTTCATTACCCAGCTTTCTCAGCCCTTGCAATCAAGAACAAATGGACTAAACTTCAGTGTTGCATTTCTGAAGGAGTCTCTTTTCAACCTGAGAACAGTCAAAAAATTTCACAGTTTTAAATAATACTAAAATGGTCCCTTTATTTTTGCAAACCACTCTGTCATCTTTTTGTGGTGTGTTTAGCTTAGTCAGTACCCGGATTTCAAAAGCACCTATTCAAGCTTCTTAGATCATTAAAATTTACATTAAATGTCTTTGCATCAGTTGCCTCTGATTGCAGCCAAAGGAGTACTGAGGGATAATGGAGCATGGCAGAGCTAGACTACATGATGGCTGATCAAGGAGCTTAGTTTAAAAAGGACATAAAATCTCCAATAAAACCAAGAGGAATTAAAATGTGACAGTGGATGAAGTAATATCATTAAGAAGAAAATGAGAGATCAATGAGGAAGACAGTGCTAATATTGATAAGAGCAAAAACTGTGCTGCAATGCAATTAGTGCCTAATGAAAGATGGGAAAAGAGAGTGGTCAGTTAAACACACCAGTGTCTAAAGTATTTATAAAGCAATTGCAAGACTATAGGCAGCCAAATGGAAGAATTAACAGGAGGTGTGAACAAGTTGAAATTCAGTATAGGGTGGATTTACAGAAACAGGCCTGGAAAGCCATGACTGGAACAGAACTATGAATTGTGTGATGCTCATGAAGAATGTAATGGCGGGTTACCTATCCCTTCTATTATCTTTAATTGGAAGTACAAAACTGGAAGCATTTCCACAGTTAAAACAGAACTTCCTAAAAAGGCATAACTGGGGGAGGAATAAAGAACTCTCTTGCAGTAGTGAGTGATTGGATCCTGCTGTTGAACACCACTATCAGACCTGGCTAATTTTCTGCAGAGACAAATGCTGTTAGAAATGCTGTCCTTACAAGAAACATTAGCTACCAAAACACTTGTTAGGCAATACATATTATTCCTAATATTAAGGTCTAACACTTCTGGTTCTAACAAGATTTTTCATTTTTTCTTTAATGGGGTCATAATATAAGAACAGGAAACCCTGTCTTGAGCCTGCTTTAGTTAACTGGTTCATCTATAATCTAACTATAAGCAAAAAGGTTTGGATCAACATTTTGCAAGTTGATTGTTTACCTTGGTGAAAATATGAACAAGAGGACTGGTTCTGTCCAGATTTAAATTTCCAGAGGGAATTAAAAAAAAAAAAAGTACGGAAAAATTCAGCATTTGAGTGCAGAAGAGGTCCAGGGTTTCCCAAAGTCAAGAGTGTTTATACTACTAAGCAACTTTATCTCCGTCGAGGGAAGAGTGTTCAGGGGAGGGCTTCAGAGGAATAAGGGAGAATATTAAAAATAATTAGAGCATATTTTGAGAATAAGAAAGTCTATGAACTATGACAGAAGACTGCCCAAGATGTCAATGAACATAGAGATAAGATGAAATCAACAGAAGATGATTCAGAGAAAGGGAGGAAGGGCAGAGGAAGGGTCGGAGAGAAGGGAGGATACAGACTGTAATGAAGAAACATGGATACATTTTTTGGAGAGTCAATATTGCTCCTACAAAACGCTTCACAAGTCTGTAAGCTGCTTGAAGTAATCAGGGGCAACGTGATCAAGCAGAATGCAGGTGACGTGTTCTCTGATTAGTGGCTCAAAACAATTCTTAAAGAAACTTTGGTGCTATTGGGATAATAGAGATGATCACTACATAGATAAATATCCCATTAAAAATTAAGAACTGGAATTGATGGTCAGCTTTCTCAGTGCAGCAAAATGTACAGATTGCACAAAGTTATCTGGGGTACAAACAATGACAACATATTGCAGAGTCATAGAAGGGCATTGTGATACTGACTGACTGACTGAAATAAAATGGAAGTTGGCACAGGTATATTCAAGATACCGAGCGAAGAAAATCCTGTCTTTTGAACAGGTAGTTATTGTACCTGTTCTGTCTGTCACCATTCCAGAAAGAGATCTTAGAATTACAACAGACTGTTCTTTTTAAAGGTTCTACAGAATCAGCCAAATCTAGCAGATGTGCAAGTCTGGCCAGTAGCAAATTACTGGCACATAAAGCTACGGGCCTGTGACTTACAGCCTTCCCTTTCCTCATCTTTGGTCCTTTCCCTAAACATTTTTATGCAAATATTGTACACAATCCCACAAACTCTTTCTGGAAATTCATCAGAAGCTTCATACAAGTTCGCTGAAATATTCTTTAACTCTCATGTTTCCATTCCTTATTAGTTACTCTGCTCAGGGCAATTCTTATGGCTGTGCCCAAGCAGGTCTCTTCATGGCCATTGAACAGTGACCAGAAAGCTCTGGTCTCCATTACTGTCCCCATGATCACCTGTTCCTATTGCTATGTATGAGGGAAAGTATCATTATATTCTTGCATTTGTCTTATACTTTTTTCTCTGTATCTGGTGGCAATTATTTTAGGAGACATGACACTGGGATAGAGTGACATTTTCTTGAACCTATTATAGCTAATTTACGTAATTCTGTGGAAAATGATGATTCACTTGGCTAAACTGACAGTTAAAAACACCTCTTATGAGCAGCTTCCAAAGGAATTTTTGCATTAAGTTAGTCCTTAGTAGCCAAGATCACTGTGTAACTGGCATAGATCTTGTCCAGAGTAGTCTGAATACTTTAATATTCAAGACCACTGCAATTTTGGGTGTGGAATACTTTATTAGTCACTCATCTAGAACATATATATTACTGGGGCCTGGAGAAGACAGAAGAAAATAAAGATATTTCTTTTCAAAATCCAAAATCACAGAATCATAGAACAATTTGGGTTGGAAGGGACCTTAAAAGCCATCTGGTCCAATCCCCCTGCTGTGAGTAGTCGATTCAATTAAAAAGGTGTGCAAAGACCAGTTGACCAAAGGAGAAGGAATCATGCTGAATTTCCTTATTAAGCAACCAAGATGAAATCCCAAATTAATCCCTTTTGTGAAGCCCTGTTATTCTATAAACAAATGTGCTGCTTTTGACATACAGTCAAGAACTGTATTGCACCCTCTATAACACATTGACTTCCTTCATAGAAGGACTATAGAATTTGGCAATTTTACTTGCTTCTTGGGATTTTCCCAATGTTTGATTAGAATGTAAAAAAGTTGTTAACCCAGTGTAAAAAATATATATATTCTTCTAAGTACAGCATTTTTAACATGCTGAATTTTAAATTTATTTTGAAGCAGTAACTTACTGCTAAAATGTCTTTGGAAAACTTCAGTAATATTTAATAGTCTGTCATTTTAATGTAAATTCTTTCAGCAGTTCAATTCTGAACTGGGTTTGCCTTAATTCAGTTGTTCTCTAAAATTCAGTTTAAAAAGTGCATTAATATTGTCAATGGATGCTGACTTTTGACTTAGAAGGCAAAGCAGATTAATTGCAATATTTAATGAAGGGTGCCTCTTTTGTGACAATATAAAATATCTCTTGTATGTAAACTGTTAACTATCATAATGAATTATTTGCTGACTACCCCTTTTTAAAATCAGGTTTTGGGCAATCTGTCACTGAAATTGAACAATATCATCCAAACATTGACGCATTGCTCCAAAAGCTAGATCTTCCTCATAAATCAGCAATAGATAGGACTTCTTTCTGAAATAAAGTTGTTTTCCTATCAAGACTGGTCAATATGAACAAAACAGAGTCAACAATAACATGATCAGTTCAACAATGGGAGGCATAATTCATTGAAAGCAGCAAATGCTGATTGCATGCATTAAGAAACTGGTAATTATAGAGCTGACAGAAAAAAGCAATAAGGAAGTTCAAAAGGATCTCAAATCAAGCTTTCCTATTGTACCATCAGAAGTTTATAGTAATTTGCAGATGTTATTTTTCATCATAAAACATTTCATGCTTAGAGACTGTCTAGCCCTTTTATTTTACAGATATTGTGTTTAAAAGACTGTATCTCCGAAGCAAAGTGGGATTGAGGTAATAAATGTAGATTTGTAGGGAGACAACTGTGGATATATTCATGTCTACTTTAGTCTTGCTGCTCTCTAAGATCCTTTTTTGCTTTTATTCAAAGATGACTCTGATATGCACACTCAGTCAACACAAAGCTTGTGTGCTGTGCACACTGCAAAGACCCATGTCTGTGTCCATGGGTGTTCACTGCCTGTAAGGTATAGAGAAAAATTGTACCTCTAATTTCACATATAAAACTTGCAGAAAAACATATATAAAAGAGAGTAAGACATTAAAAAATATTAAAGAGAGTGTTCCTCTCTGTTGGCTAGAGAACAGACTTTCTGGACACCTAACTGAGGGTCTAGCTGGATTTTGTTTAAAGTGAGATAATAGCCTGAAATGCCACATCTTACAGTAAGCATAGGTGTATAATGTATTTGAGGGTCAGTCATCTTCCAACTGTAATGTGAAACTATTTGAAAGTTATCTATAGACCTAATAAATAAACTTTATTCCTAAAAGGAGAATAAATGTGACTACTCCCCAGATACGTTACATAAATATTATGCCAGACTCAATAAGGGACTGTCTCTTGCTCTTTTATTCACAGATTTTTTTTTCTTGCAGGAAGGAAGCTACTAAAATCACAGCAAACCCTAGAATCTTCAGGCAAAAGCTGGTGTTGTTTTCATGTAGTCTCAAATCTCAGTGTGATAAGAACATCTCTGAAGAAACCTTTATATCTTTGCATTGAAGGCAGCTGGGGACATTCCAGACATTCTGAGACTTGAGACTTGCATTAGTAAAAGGAGACTCCTTTTTGAATGCTAAGAGGTTTTTCATGGTAGCTGTCTATCCAATTTATTTAAGAAAAGCTGCACTGGAAGGAGAGACCACTGCCCATTTCACCCACTGAATTGGTTCTCTATGGCTTTTACTTGATCTAGGATTGGAATTATAATTCTAAAAAATTACATAAAACTTTATGAGGTAAAGCAAATGAATAGTATGTTTCATTATTTTCTAATTAAAATTAAATGCCATAAGAGCAAGAACATTGTTTAAATGATGGACAGAGCTTGGAAGAAAAAGCAGCCCAAAATTACCACCAGAATGATAATTAAAAAGGTTAGTGATAAGGAGGTTTATCATTATTTTGTGAGGTTTTAGTGGATGTAATGAAAATTATCACGGAGCTGTGTCATACTGACAAATGTGAGACTTTGACCTCCACTGAATCTGAGCTTCTGTTTTATTCCACCGCAAATCATTCTCTTCTCCCACTGTTCCAGTTATATTTCTCAACCCCTTGCTGTGAGACCTTTTTCACCTTGAATAAAATACAGGGGTTTTCTGCCTGCATTCAGAATACCCCTTTGCATAACAAACCTGCATGCAGCTTCTTGTTCCTCTGCACTACAGTAATAGCTTTTTCTCCTTGTTTTGGCTTGTACCTTCATCTTTTGATCTTATCTGTTATGTTTAGGATAGAGTTCATGACAAACAATACCAGACCAAGAGCCTTTAATAGACTTTTGAATCTTCTTCAAAATGCTCACAGAGTTTAATTCATGTATTCTTGTGTTGTCATTTTGGTTTTATTGTATTCTGGGGAGAGAAGAGTAGATGCCTGTTATGTACTTGTGATTATTTCTTATTGAAAAGAAAACAAAATAATATTTCCAGAAAGGATTGTTAAGAACAACAATAATAATGACTGTTCATTTAATAATAAATATATTTCATAGTTATGCCATTTTTATGTCTTGATGTAAAAGCTTGACTTAAGTACACTTTTAGTTTAACATCTTGATTAATGTTGGTGTCAATAAAATCTTAATTTTTAGACAAATATTGTTAAATATTTTCCTCAAATCGATTGTCTCTCAATAAAACTGCTGCTAAGTAGCCTGCACCTTAAGAATAAGATAGGTTTATTCCTTTAGACATCACTCATATAACTAAGACCTTTTGAGGCTAACATAATGCTCACCTATGTTTTTTTATTCATTTTCTGATTCACAAGGCCCATAGGAATGATGCAAAACGTGGGTGCAGAAACAAAAATATTTAATCCAGCAAGGACTGTGTATTCTCTACACAAATGTCTTCCTGTCATTCTCTTCTATTAAACACAGAGGTCTGAAGAAAACAAATTATTAGGGCTAGCTCATGATAATCACCTTATACAGTACTTCCCACTGGAGTTCCTTAGGAGATCACCAATTGCAATCACTGGGGCTTTTGAAGGTGTAAGAAATTAGTCAGGAGGAGCAAGGACTTTTCAGGTTACAATTTAGCTTCTCCAAAATTATACTGTTTCCTGGTAGTTCATCTGAATGATTTATTCATAGAAAGGTTTCCTTTTTCTGAAAATGTGAAGTCTATCTGGTTTTCTCACGACGCCATAGTTCTTACCTTTCCAATTCCTGTTAATCTTGTTGATTGAATACATAGCTGTTATTCTTCTAAATGTTGGGAGGTTTTTGTTTTATGAGAGTCAGATTTCATTTTCAGAAGCTCCCACTTTGGCTCTCTAACCACTTGAAAATCACTTTTTATTCTGATTTTTATATTCCTCTGAATTTTTATGTTCTTATTTAATTTCTTTCTGCCTCTGTCTTTTGCATTAAATTTTAGTATCAAGACAATAGCTATGTCCATTTTTCATTAGTATAGTAGACCTTGAATCTATTCCTGTTTACTGATTAAGACTAATATCAATAAAGAAATTGCTTCATGAAGCACTTGAGCTGAACTTTTTCACCTTGAGTAGAAGGCGTGTTTTTTATGCAAAGTACTGACCTATTTAATTCTGTTTTGCATTGTAAGTAACTGCAGCAGCAGTTGTTGGCCTGTCTTCAGAGGCCTTTCTCTATTCAAATTTGGGCTTAGTTCTTCCACTACACACATGGCTCTTATGTGATTAATATGCAAAAGAACAGGTTTGGTTGCACACCTTGAGTACTGCAAAGTGCATGAAACAAGAATATTCTTGACACAGAAGTCAGAGGTGGATCTTTAGTCTGAAAATTGAGAACTTTTAGAAGCTGAGGTCTGACTTTTTACTCTTGTCATCTCTCATGCAGGAGTTGCAGGGTCAGGAGGGGAAGAAGAGTTCTTATTCATGGAAGAGTCTCAGTTTCTTTGGGGAAAAGACTGGGAGGACAGCTATAAACACAACTGCACAACTAAAGTGGTAATTCCACACCCGTGAAAAACCATGTGGATGGTAAAGCTATAATCTTGCAAAAGGAGGGAAGCAAACACAGAGCTTGTGAAAACAGTAAGTGAGTCCCTAAGGCATTATGTTTTCTCCTGGAGAGGATGAGTGTCCTGTGTCCTGAAAGACATATGTGCCTTGTCCTAGAGTGTGCAAGAGCCTAATTTTACTAAAGCTATGATGGTGAATAGGTACATGATAAGAGAGATGATTTGATAGTGCTTTATTAGCATGCTAATTTGGCCATAAATCATCTGCCAGGTTTTACACAGCTGTCATAGATGGCAAAAAATGTCTCTAGTTTTGGTATCTCGATACCAAAAATGCTGTGCTAGCTTCAGTCTTCTCATGGCTTTCCTGACCACCTGGGAAAGGCATTATGAACAGTTTAACCGTGTTTTTTATATATATCATAGAGTCATAGAATCATAGAATGGTTTGGCTTTGAAGAGACCTCAAAGGGTCCAGTCCCCCTCCCTTGGGCAGGGACAATTTCCACTAGGTATCATTAAAAAATTAGTTCCATCCCTCAATTCAAGAGAAGTATAAAAGTTAACAAACTCTTTCAAAAGGAAAATTAATGCAGAAAGAGCACCTTCTGACCAGGAAGGAACTGTTTCTCAGACAGATCAAGTGTTTGGCACTCCATGCACTCCAGTACCTCAGAAGCACAGGCAACCTCATGACTAAAGATAATGCTTTATTGGACTTTCACTTTATAAACATTTTAATGTCTATTTATGACAAACATTTCCACATTCATTCCATTTTTTCTTGTCCTTGCTAGCTAATTATTTTTCTAAACTATCTCCTTAACTGGTGTATTTTCTTGTTCAAATTTTCTAAAGAAAGTGTTTATTCAGATGTTGCTCAGACACCAGCTGATCTGCCTCTGCCTTTGGACTGTGATGTGTCAGCACCAGCACACACTAGAATTGCACCTGACTATTGGAGAACACTTGGTTTTATTGTGACAATGCCTTTCTAATTACCATTATCAGGACAGGGCATAGAGAATTCCCACTCCACTTGTAACCTGAAGATCTCATTATTCTCTCTTCAGTCAAATGTAATTTTGTTTTCATTGCCTTTCTCAGGTCACATAAATGAGAAAGAAAGTTCCTCTTTTCATTAAATTTGATTTTTTGCCCTCTCCTTCTTCAGGCAGACCATATGTTAAAAAAAATTAAACCATCATTAGGCTTGTGGGGTTGCTGTTGAAGAGGATAAAGGCTCCTCTTCACCTTCCAATACTTGAAGGAGATTTTTAAGAGATGGGAACAGACTTTTTAACAGAGCAGTGATAGGACAAGGGGTAATGTTTTTAAGCTAAAGGATGGTATATTAGGTATAAGAAAATTTTTTCTGTGATCACAGTGGTGAAACACTGGAACATTGCCCAGAGAGCTGGTAGGTGCCTGTGTTGGTTCTGGCTGGGTTACAGTTAATTTTCTTCAGAGGGGCTAAAATGGGCTGTGTTTTGTATTTTTGCTGAACACAGGGTTGACAAGACGGAGGGTTTTTTGTTATTGCTGAGCAGGGCTTGCACAGAGCCAAGGCCTTCTCTGCTTTTCATGCAGCCACACTGGAGAGGAAGTTGGGGGTGCTTGGGAGACTGGGAGGAGACCCAACTGGGACAGGTGACCCTAACTGGCCAAAGGGATATTCCAGACCATGTGACATCATGTTCTGTACATAAGGTAGGGGGAAGGAGGAAGGGGGGACATTTGTACTGATGGCATTTGTCTTCCCAAGTAACCATCACAGGTGATGGGGCCCTGCTCTCCTGGAGATGGCTGAACGCTGGCCTGCCCATGGGGAGCAGAGAATTAATTCCTTGTTTTGCTTTGCTTTGTAGCTTTTGCTTTCCCTATTAAAATGTCTTTATCTCAACCCACATGTTTTCTCTCTTTTACCCTTCCAACTCTCCCTGATTCTGTGGGTGGGGGAGTGAGCAAGAGTGCTGGCTGGGGTCAAACCACAGCAGTCTCCCATCCCTGGAAACATTCAGAATCAGGTTGGATGGTGCTCTGAGCAACTTGATTTAGTGAAAGATGTCCCTGCACATTGCAAGGGGCTTGGACTAGATGACCTCTAAAGGTCTCTTTCAACACAAACCATCCTGTGATCCTATTACTGCTTTTCTTTAACCCATGTGGAGGGTGGCACGTCTGGCTCCCTGCCTTACTACCAGGAACAACCATCGATTCTTCACAAACAGCACTTTAACCTTTTAGGTCAATGCTGGCAACATGTTCCAGCTGGAAGGCAGAAGCACGTGGGGAGGCCCTTTGAAAGAGAAAGGAAGCTGAAGCTAACTCCGTGGGAGTATTAAATATATCCTGATAGAATTTATAGTAGTGTTGCCAAAAACAAAGATTACTTTCCACAGCAATTTTGAAAGGACGGGGGACACTGGGGCAAGGGTACCTTCAGAAAAAGAAATCCTTTGTTTAATGTTCAGCTATTATAAGCTTCAGCTTATTTAATGTATTTGAAGCAACTTTAAAATTCTGTTCTACAGAAAAAAAAGAAAATAACATGGGATTAATATGGAGAAAATTAATTTACATCTTTTACTGTTTTGCTTTAGTTGTGGAGGAAATAAAATGTACTTATTCTTCTGCCTCTTGAGACTTAGTTCTAACCTACTGTATCAAACTTCCTCTTATGTGAGGTAGAAATTGGATTCAACAGTAGTAATTGAAAACTTTGATGTGAATTTGGAAAGAGTCTTGCAATCTTACTTTGAAACTTTTAAATACCAAAAATTTAGTAGTCATCAAAAGCTGATCTTTGGCTTCATAAAGCCTAAGTTGCACCCCTAACATTTTTAAAGATAAAAGATTCACTCAGTTTGAATGAACTTGAAAATATTTGAAAACTAATGTGACATCTGTGGGACTTTGGTGGGTTCAGTCTGGACCGGGTGTAGATGGATGGCGACGAGAGATCTCTATAGTCAGATCTTGGAACATGCGGTTTATTGCAAAGGGCGTAGGTATAGGGGCACTGCTTAGAGCTGCAGCTGGCAGCTCTGAGCAGGCCCAAGAGAGCAAGAGAGTAAGCGGGTAAGTAAGGAGAGAGAGAGAGGAATGAGAGTGAAGAAGTAGTAAGAGAGTGTAGTAAGAGTAAGAGTGTGGTAAGAGAGAGAGTGAAAGTAAGAGTGTGTAAAGAGTGTGTAAGAAAGTAGAAGTCCTGGTTACAATACAATAAATCATCTTCTGTACTGAATATTCTAATTGTCACTAACCAATCTAATACAAGATACAAATCCTATAGCATTTACATACAGCCTATAAGAGTTCTTATATTACCATAGAGTGTTACATCTTAACTTCTAAAAACTACTCTTTGGACCCCTTCTGCTGAGCTAGTAGGATCTGCTCTGACCCTTGGACCTGCCTGCAAGCAGAGGGTATTGTTCCATCAAGAGGGGATTATCTTCAGTGGCCATACCATTGTTTTCTAGTTGTTCAGTAACTAAGACCTGGTATTTCAAAAGTGGCTTTCATTTCGATGTCGCCTGTAGTTTTCATATTCCCAAAATCTTTTGTCAGGCAATCATATTTATAAAGCTTTCCTGTTTCATCTTCCCCAACAACATCAACTTTCTAAATATAAACAGAGTGAAGAGAGTGAATTTCTTCCCACTTCTTGGGAAATTTTGGAGGAGAGAATAAAGCAGACTAGGGAATGGTGACCACTGCTCTGTGTCCTGAACACTTCAGAGGCATACTGTGTGGTATCACAATCCAGAAAGAGGAATGAACCTTATATGGTTTTGCAGTTAAAAGAAATTGTAAAAATGTACAGCAGAGGTGGAATAAGTCTTTAATCCAGTGAGATAATTCGTACAGAATTTCATAACGCTCATTTTAGAAACTTCTGTATGAAAATCTCAGTCCCAAAGGTAAATATCATCTAATATATCAGCTCAAATAGCTATGTGGATTTTTGTCTTTTATGAGGACTAGTAGGGGAAAGATCTGCACCTCAGAGACAAGTGTATGTGTTACTGGAAAAATTTTGTGCAAGAGGATAAGACCACTTCAGCATGTCAGAAATAAGATTACTATTTTCAGATCTCTTTTTATAGTTTTTTACCTAGGGAAGCCACTGCAGGTAATACATCCACCTGCTCCTTTCCTGCCCTCTCTCCCCAAGACATCTTTCATTCAAGGACTTTTTCCACCAGGTTTTCAGACACCATATCTTCTCCCTCAAATCCAGCATCTCCCTTGTAGTGTATGCATTTCCATCCCTAAATCCCTTCTTCTCTGTACTTTTCCTGACCACCTTTCCTTCCCCCCGCACTGATGCTCCTTCCTCTCTGCTAGGGCAGAGCTGGTTCATGGGTATTTTCCTTTCTCTGGTAAGGACTGTCTGTATGATTTAGGGGTGTTATCCAACAAGGCATCAACACCTGGAGTCAGCTGTGGTCAGCAAGGGCCTTGGACAGTGCTGCTTTGTGGTTAGGAGACATGGAGCTTATGCTGACCTAGAAGAGTTGTAGGTCTGCTCCAGGCATGCTGGCAACTGTACTCTGTCATCCTGCTTTAGAGGGCTGGCTGTGATCTAAGAGACAGAGAAGGGGTGGGAAATTATTGCCATCCTTCCTTTTTTTTTGATTAATGCCCACCAACACCTTCCTAAATCAATACTTTTCTAGTGATTTAAGCATGTAAAGTGTGTGGCTCTTGAAAGTTATGGGAGAACAGAGCAATAACATCAAACTTAGCATGTGGCCTCAAAGACTCACATACAAACAGACATGGATTAAAAAAGTATTTTTCTGGAAGCATTGTTTTTTGTATAAATGAACTACTAAATTACTTGAAAACTTAATCAGTCTTCTCTTGGCCAGCTATTTATTTTGCAGGGTGATGCCAGAGAGGATTAACAAGAACCAAATATGCCTCTGTAAATGTCATTAATGGTGTTCCTGCTGAAATGTTTGTTTCAGTCTGTTACTGGGGCCTATAGAAATCCTAGTTTAAAAGGATGTTGATAAAATTATTTAGAATTAATTATTTCAAACGAAATAGAATTGATAATTTTGGGAGGGATGAAATATTATGTACAACAGCATCAAGCTTTTCTATAGAGGCTATTTTTCAAAGTTATGTTTATTATTCAGAAAAATCAAAGACATAAGACAGGATCAAAGTAGCTGTACTTCAGAATGACACAGAAGGAGGGCAGTGGGAAGAGAATCAAATATTCTGACCTACTTCAAGGCCCTTGGGCTCTCTTTATATTTTGGTTGAAGGCATTAACAAAACAATATCACATTTCTAAAACCCAGCATCTTTTGGGGTAGCTTATATCAGTGTTCACACTTGTTGCGACTGTGATTTTCTGAAACTATGTATATATGTAGGGCAGTTATAGTCACAGAAACACAGGATATTTTACAATGTCAGGGGTTCATCTCTCCAGCCTCCTGCTCAAAGCAGGGCTTTGATGTTTTATGAGGTTGCTTTTACGTTCAATTTCCATAGGGGAGGATCTTAACAACAAAAGACAAAATTCTGGCCTAATAGCGCTGAAATCTTATCTATATTGATATATGTCTGCTGTGAATAAGCATGTGGATATGAGGTGGTCATGGAAGTATTTTCTTTTGCACTGATCTCTTTAGTGCAAGAAGTATTGCTGATTAATTAATTACTGTTAGTGTCAGCCAATATTCAGGATCCAGTAAATAAATGCATACTTACACTGTGATGTCTTGAAAACAATACTGGTGTTACCATTTGCTGACTGTGACACTTGTGGGCATTATCCCTGTTATAGTTGTATTATCTGTAAGCATGCTGTTGTTTTTTGTGTCTCACACAAAAAACTAATTAATATTGTTCTTCAGAAAAAAAAGGGGGAAAAGCCTATGTAAATTACACTAAAACCTGCAGATCTAAGAGAGTTCTGTAAGTTTGAACTTTCCTAGGGTTATGGCAAGGATACAGTTCCACAGTTGTTTTAGAAAGCTATAAAGAAAACCATCCTTTTTTAATTTTCCTGTATGATGCAAGTACAAGTCATGCATTATCCTGTTTGGGCCCTGTTGATCCTACAGAAATTAGTTTTTCTTTTCAGTCTTGGCTAGAGCTTTTCTGATAGCTGACAAAAAAAGGGACAAAATTGTTTAATGTGAGAAGAGGACAAAAATAAAATAAATGTATTACAATAGCTGCATTGATCCCATTATTTTGTTGCTGACTGCAGGATCTTATTAAGTTCTAGTGAAAGTCTTACTGACAATTTGAATTTTTCACTGTTATCTCAAGTCCCTAGTCTTTTGTATTTTTCTGTGGATGGAAAACTTCTTTTTATGCAAGGTGCTGCCCTGGCTGAACCATCTGCTCTTCTGTTTCCCTGAAAAATGTACTTTTCATAGGAAGTTGCAGCAGGAAAACTAGGCATAAGGAGGAGCAGATGAGAGACTCCTTACTTTGGTCTTTTTGCAAAGTGCAAGTTCTTTGGAAAGAGATTTGGATCTGTTACTTGCCATATTTTAAGAACCAGTCAGATTTTAATAAAATAAACAAAGTATAACTTGCTATAGGATTTAAATGGGGCAAAATTCACTTCAATATTATTTGATTTTAAATCTGGTTTTGTGGTAAACAGTTTCCTTCTCACTATGGAATATGGAAGTTCAGACAATTCCATTTAGCTGTTATGGGTGCAGAAGATTTTGTCTGGGGTATTTTTTTTTGGTTTGTTGGGTTTTGGTTTTGGTTTTTACTTGTTTGGTTTGGTTTGGTCTTTTTTATGAGGAAAATTCAACCTCTTGCCATCAAGTCAAGCATTTTGCACTTTCACTTCTACAAGCAAGAAATATCTAGGCTGGAAATACTCCATATAATTTTTATAATCAATTTTATTTTGTTCATTAAAAAATAAACTTCTTGATTTTTAGTCATGCCATTGAATGTTGCAAGGGGTTATCATGCAGCTTGGGCCAGGTCCTATTTTCTTTTTTAGGAAAAAGACAAGGTACCAAGGTACCAAAACAGTGAAGACAAGGTAATAAGAAAATTATCTGATAGAAATGTTCCTAGAATAGGAGTTGTTTCTTGTTTAACCAGTTGCCCATGTTTAACGAAATTTTCAGGGAGTTGTCCCTGCAATATATCCTTGACTCTATCTGTCCCTTACAAAAAAAAGCATACCACTATGACATTCAACACCACAACAAAATCCCCCAGAACTGGGGCTTGAGCTAAAGAAGTCTATGTTCACCTGTTGAAACCGCTGCTTTTTCTTTTATTGGCAATCTTCCAAGGTCAATAATGATTAGTGAATTAGTGTGTAGCAAACATTTGTGATATACAAACTTTCTTCAGCTGTTTCCAAATCTAAAATGAATGCAATCACCAAGAGCTTGCAACTCTCTAATTAGTTTCTCCAGAATGGCTAATTTGATTTCTGCGTCCACAGACTTGACTGTCAGATATTAAACAGTCAAAGTCACTGAATCCTTGAGCAGATGACCACCCAAGTCTCACCCTGCTGCTTGAACTACCAACATTCTATGTCAATGTCATCAGTGTAGTGCAATGGTTGTATTGCTGCTGCTGTTAATAGCATTTTAGCACTTGTTGTGCCTCACACTTCATAGCTGCTGGGATTGAGGGGATGGATAAGCATCAGGAACTTCATCTCAGTGCTCTCTTCATCCCCTTTTCTATTTCTTATATTTTGAAACTTCCCAAAAATGTCACATAGGTCCCAGTATGCTCCTTTCCTTCCCAGGTCAGGAGGTTCTTGAATCCTTCACTCCCTCTTCTGTTTCAGCTATCTCAAACAATCCACCTACAGGTATTTTTTTGTACTCCCCCTTGCCTGTATGTACCACTGAAAAAACTACCTCTGGAGAATCTGCAAGCATCACCTCTCCTCCTTCTGTCCACTTGACATTATGAACACAGAAAAGTCTAGATTTGAAGGGAGAGTTGGAACTATTTTTTTCAACAGTGTTTATGTAGTCTGTGTCAGAGTTCCCCTTTTCAATTTGCCTGATGTATAAACATTGTCCAAAATTTTTAAATTTATCAGATGGGATGTTGGAACAGACCATTAATACCACTTGGTTTCAGTTTCTTGACCAAGCAAATAATGTCTTTTCTTCTAATGCTGTGGAGTGAAACAGAAAAACAGATTTGATGGGGAAGTCACTTAATTTCATGAGAAAGTCTGTGTGGAGAAATTACAACAACGCATTATTTGTCATTCAGATTTTAGGCAGATGCCAAAAACATAATTCTGGTGCTACAGGCTTTTTACTCCACTCTGTACAACTAAGAGTGACATCTGGCATCTCTGACTTGTTCAGCAGCCTTATGAGCAGGTGTGATACTTTTGCCAAAACTGGTATTTACTTAAGTGAGAGGAGCAACAGGCTGACATATTTCTCCTACAAAATTTTTGTAGCATTTTGTTTCTACATCTCTCCTTATGTGAAATTAAAGGCAAAATGTTTTATTGGTGTGTACAAGTTATACGTTTGACGTACTTCATATTGTGTTATGCATTTCTGTATGTCATATAACAAAATGCAATGCAATCTACATGTCAAAAATATTCTATTAAGCCTTGAGGCACTTGTGGGGGACATTAAATGACCCTGGTGTACATAAGCATTGTATTTCTGGCCAAGTGACAATGAAAAGACCATGTATTTTATACAGTGTCTCATAAAACCTACATCAGTATTTTTTTGATGTGTCCCTACTGTATTTATTTTTTGGAATCATGTAAGGAATTTTATGTAATGTAAGGAACACAGATATAACTCATTGCCAAGTACCCTCTTTTTTTTCTACTCTAGTTGTTTTTTTTGTTGTCATTATTAAGACTTTTCATTCCATAAATGGGAAAAATGCATCTACCAGGAATATCAATAATATGTTGTGGGTAAAGGACATTTTATTCAGTACTAAAAACTGTGACATTTACAATTTCTTTGTTCCTCAGCATACAATTTTAAAAAGGGAAATCATGGGTATTTTTTACTAGGTTCTTTTTATTTATCATCTAGCACATTTTCCAAGCTTCAAGAAACTTATTTTTTATTAAATAAAAGCAGAGGTTCTTAAAGAATCATGTGACTTCAAAGCAAGGACTTAATATAAAGTATTTAGTTTTTTTCAAGGCTCACTGTAAATGTACAAGAGGCAGAAATATTTATTTTCCCTGTAAAAGACTTTTTGCTATACAAAAAGGACAAAAAATTGATCAAAATTATAATGTCTTAATTTAAATTCAGATTATTGCATCAACAGATAATCACAGTAGCTGTAAAGATCAGTGATATAAGAGTAACTACGATTTGGTACCCCAATGAGGTTTTGCTGTCTTCAAGACTACTCCTATAATACCATCTAATACTGTTAGGTCTCATGATAGCATGATTATAGAATCCTAGAACCCTAGAATGGTTTGGGTTGAAAGGGACCTCAAAAATCATTCAGTTCTAACCCCCCTGCTATGGGCAGGGAAACCTTCCACTAGACTGGATTGCTCAGAGCCCCATCCAACCTGGCCCTGAACACTTCCAGAGATGGGGCATCCACAGCTTCTCTGGGAAAGCTGTCCCAGTGCCTCAGCACACTCACAGTGAAGACTTTTTTTCCCAGTATCCAATATAAGCCTACTCTCTCTCAATTTGAACCCATTCCCCCTTATCCTGTCACTACATGTTCTTGTAAATAGTCTTACCCCAACTTTCCTGTAAGTTCCCTTCAGACACAGATATCTTTGCTAGGGAAATACCTAAGAGGTGCCATTATCAGTTTGTATGTATGACTCTACAAAGACATCAAGGCACTTGCTGAGGCCTCTGATATCATTCAGTGGCCATCCTGATGGAATATGGGAGAACTTGACGGAAAAATGGATTTACTGACTGAAGCAGGAGTCTAATTTAGTTCAGTACCCAGGGATGGCTTTTGATTTCTAGTAGTCTGAAGCCCAAGCAGTTGCTGAACTTCATATATCACGTGGCATTCTTATCTGCAAGGCATTTTTTCTTCCATTAATGCTTCAAAGAACCTTTGAAGCCATATTAGCTAGCAGCATCTCCTGCACACATAACTGTGCGCTATCAGTAGGGACTTGCCAAGCAGTAACTATATTTCATACATTTTATTTCTGGTTGGGAAGATGACAACTAACTGTTCCTTATTGCCTGCATCTGTGTCACTCATAATTGTTTTATTCTCCTTTATTTTCTCTTTTTCCACGCCAAAGAGTCATTGTTGAGTATTTCACTGTTTCTCTCTATATTATCCCTGCTGCCCTTCCTGGTTTAATTTACAATTGTACTACACTGAGATGTAGTAAAATTGTACTATTCTGAGATGCATAGACCAATAATGCATAGAGTATTCAAGATGTTGTGGGCTTTACACAGTCTTAAGATAGTTTTTTACTCATTTCTTCCCAACTTCTACTTCTTGTTTGCACTGCTTAGTCCTGATCAGCACTGAACTGGCATTTTCATCAAAATACTTCAGCCACAAGAGTCCATTCTTGAGCTGTACCAGTTAGTGCAAAACCTGTCTTTAGTATGCAAAATCAAGATTGTTTCTTCACTGTGCACATTATTGATCTATACAGACTACAGTACTAGCATAGAAATAGAGTTTAGTTTCACTTCCCAACTTCCTTTTATTAAAGGATATATCAATCTTTTAGTCCCATCTATCCTGCTGTATTCTATTTTCTCCTCAACAAGAGGTTGTTTAGGGAGGAAAAAGCACCTTGTGTAGTCTCGCAGGTGACAGGTAGGGTGGCATTGTCCCCAGTTCCAGTATTGGCTACTGCAATACCAAAATCTTACAGGCAGGTCTAATACATGCACACCATAACACAGTGCACTCCACCAATCTACCAAATGTGAGAGGTGTGAAAAATTGATGTAATTTCCATCCACCAGAATTAACTCTTACAGGTATCTCATAAAGCATGAAAAACGGGGAATTACCATTTTATTATGAAACAATCATTTTTTCTCTTGCTGATCCTCAAGGGAGAAAGAGCAAAAACCTCCAGAAAGACAGGCATAAGAAAGCTTCAACTATATGAGATATAAAAAATCCTAGACTGGAGAGGAATATTAGTCTTAAAGCACATTGTAATCTTCCTCCCTGCTCTTGTCAGCCCTTCCATTTACCACTGGTGATAAATACCCTGTCTCACTCTCTTATCTCTAGGAGATAATCTCTTTTTCACCTTTTCCTGCTATTATTCTCTGCTAGTCCTACAGCTTGCATTATACAGCTACCTTTTCCCTTTGGTGGCTGAGCTAGCATTGTCTAGTTAAATTCAAAGCAGTTTTTCTCAGCTTATATGTGACTTTGAAATTTTCAGTTTCTGGGTCTTTGAAACCCAAAGCTTGCCTATTATTTTCTGTATTGACCAGTAGGTTCAGACCTTTTCCCACAGACCCTTAACACCCCACGGTCCTGAAAGCAATCTGTTAATTAGTCTCCTTCCAAATGGGTGATTACTTCAGAAGGCACTAACCTTCTAGTGCCCCATCTCAAGGCTCCCGTTAATATTCAAAGTAATACTGATTGCTGAAAAACCCACAAAGGTCATTAAGCAAATCAGTTACTGGTACTAACTAATTGCACTGCATAGTTTCGGGTGTGTGTGTATGTGCACATATTTTTCATGTATTTTTATAAAAAGTAATTTTAAAGGAAGCATCCAAACATTCTGTTAATTTCTTTGTGTCTTAATATGACATAGTAATTATTCTGCTTTCTGAAGGATTCCTCTTATCTGCGGCTGAGTTTTACTTGCTTAAAGGGACATTTGTTTCTTTATGAAGGATCCTAGCTGCATAGATACTCCTTGCAGATTGTCTGACAAAGGTTCCCTTTGTTCAGAGATGATTATTTATTTTCCTTCTTTTGCTTGGTATTTTTACATCTTAGTGAAACACAGTGTTCAAAACAAACAAATCTTATCTCCAGCACACCTCTCCCTGCTACTAATACTATAGATTAATTTTAGCATACACTATTAGAAGATATGCTCAGAGAACTTGTGTTCCTTAGGATCAGTGCCAGAAGGCAGAAAATAGGCCTCTGAGACATGTTTAACTTCACAGAGTTTTCAATTTCACCAGCTTTGACGGCCTTTTATTTACATAATTTCACAAAGAAATCCAGCTCAGAGTGACATTTTCTGGCTGGGAATATTGAAATGTTTCCTGTGTAGACTGACATTTTGAAAGCTGAGGAATGGCTCCTAAGTACCAGAAGAAATCAGACAGTATAGCAAGCTCAGGGAGGAACTCTCCAATACAGTCTGGTGATAAAACAAATTTAATTTTTAGCCCACACATCAAACTTCAGGTCACCGTTAGTGCTCAATCTATGACAAAGATAGTTTTCTCCTTCCTTTTCAATCTTCAGACTGGCAGTGCAAAACAAAACCAAGAACTGCCAAGAGCACAGGAGAAAGGACAGAAAATGGCACAATTGAAAAATTGTTCAGATTGTAGTAAGAACACTGAGGTGATAAAAACACGGAAAAATAAAAACTGAAGTTTAAGAGGTTTTGTGGTAAGCTATCTGGTATTTCTAAGAGATTCTGAAAAATTACTACAAAAAAATTAGAAAATGCAGCTCCCCAACACACCCTTTTAGGGAATTTTTTATGCTAAGATAAAGTAAATCTCTATGAGGGAAATAGAAAAATTAGGTCTGAATTAAGGTGCGGATTCACAAAGTGGAAGAGCTTGGCTAAAAAGAACAGTCACACTTTTAGGCAGAAACTGGAAGCAACTGGACAGTAGACATAAATAGTCTCCTGTCAAGTAAGAAAATAGTGATTAATCATGTCCTTTGAAATATCTGAGCAAGAATGGATATTGTAAAAGGTTTGCTCAGTTACATGAAAGAAACAGAGAAGCACAGAGTTGGCAATATTGCTGGAAGAAACATCATTTTGTTTGCTAATTGAGATATTTAGAAACTCTGGAATTGTCACAAGTGTGCAGAGGATGGCAAATTGGGCCATGTTAGCACTTCAGAACTAAACTGTGCTAACTTAAAATTCATTAACAATCTACTTCCCAAAAATAAATTTCTCAACTTTTAGCAATCATTATCATTAGTTATTCACAACACTCAGTCCTCAATAGGCATATCCTAAATTAGCTGTGAGTTGACAGCACCAGGGACTTACGTCTTACAGTTAGCCTTGATGACTAACTTAGTGCTCTTAGTTGGTCCTTGGTGGTCTGAGATGGTGAAACATATCACAGTGCCAGATGTCTCCAAGTGCTGTGCTGAATCACACATATGCTGTCACAGGTTTTTCCTCTGCAGGCAAGCTAATGTTTGGCTTAGGAGTGCAAAACCGCTATCTTGTTGCTGGTTACTCAGTGTTGCAAAGTGAGGTTATTAGAATTTATTAGAGGAAGACAAAAGCTTCTTGATCTTGTTAGAGGGACTATTTAAGAGAGTAAGAATTTAAGAAAAGAGTTGCTCCTTGAGATACCACAAACTAGAGTTCAGCTGAGATTTGTGAATGAGACGATGATCTAAATGTCACTAGATTGCCTAGCACAAGTATTGCAGGTATATGTGTAAAAGAAGTTACATCCAGAATGTGCCACAATGTGACTCTTTCTGTCAGGCCAATAACCTGAAAGTCTCAGGACAACTTTCACTGTTTTATCAAGGGCTGAAGAAAACAGACTACAAGGGTCAGTTTTTCCGTCAGGGAAAAGAATAAATGAAGCATGATATAGGTTTTTTTTTTTTTATTATTTTCAAAGGTTCATTCTTGTGGTGATAAATGCTTCAATGACTTTAACTTAGAAGATATAAATTATGCATATAGTGATTGTTAAACAGCTGATACAAGCAGGTTTTAGACATTTGATTTGGCTGACCCATGTCAAGGTACATCTGAAAGTGTGCTTGCTGCAAATGCCTGTAATTTTCTTTGATTCCCCTTTCTGGAAGCTCTTACAGTTTTTGGAGCTCCTCATCTGGCATTAGCTTTGACTTCAAGCATTCCAAAATGTCTTTTTTGCTTGAACAAATGGATTTGCAGAGCAAAGGGATATTTGTAATTCTTTTTGTTTATTTACTTGTTTGAACTGCTTTTTTCTCTTTTTTATATGTTGAAATATTAGTGCATTACAATAAGCTCATTTGTGCTTCTGTGACATTTTGGAATAACTAGTGGGAAGGTTTCAAGCCCTTGCTCATGCTGAATAGTGCTAAAAGACAATAACTCTAGTTCAAAACTGACAATTAGTGAAAGGGTATTTTGATAACTCACAGAAGTGAAGATTCTCACTATTTGTTTTGGACATTAATAAATTTGGGGGGTTTTGAGAGAGATTAAGCTAATCTGATTGTAGGATTTATGTTGTGAAAATGTCCCTTCTCTTGTTCTTTTTAAGTTCTTTGTCTTTTCATTTCCTTAGGTGCCTGTTAACATATATAACATGAGAAATAGAGAGGCGCTCCTCATTTAAAAGCTCTTTTGCAAATTGAGGAACCCTAATCCTTTTTCTGGAGATTCCTGGTAATCCTTTCTCTTCATCCCTCCAGTTCAACTACATGCCTTTGTTTCGATCAGTCATGAGGTTTTCTGCATCAAGGAGATATACTGAGGAAGAATGAATCTTTCTGCTTTATTCTCCATTCCTTGCCTAATAATTTCTGTCTTTGTTTTTTACAGTTTTGATAATCATTTAGCCCACATTTCCACTTAACCATCTACAAAGACTCCTAGATCTTCCTCCAAAGTGGTAACATTTAATTTGTAACCAATTATTACGTATCTTTATTTAGGGATTTTTTTTCATTTCATTTTTCATCTTTTACATTTTCAGCACTGAATAATCTGTCATTTTATTGCCATTCAGAAAGAATTATAAGATCATCAAGCAAATCTTATAGACAGTTCAAATTTTTCTTATCCTGAATTATCGTCTTTTGTCAGAAAACTTTGTCATGACACTATTTCATTCTCTTTCTTCATCGTTGTTAAGGATATCTTTAACAATGTAGGCTGCAGAGCAAATCTCCTGGGCATCCTGTTGCTAGCTGCCCACAAAGATGAAAATTTGTGGTAATTATATGTGTAACCTTTATCACCTGTTTTCCTACCAGTGAAAGAACCTTTGAGAGACAATTCCTTTCTTGTGTCCATGTACCTTCTTAAAGAGAATCTGAAGAAGAACTTTCTTGAAAATAGAAATTATATGCAGTTGTATACTCCCTGAAGTAACCTTTTTCACACACTTATGGACTTCACAGAACTGTAGCATATTTGTGCACTTGACTCCCTGCTCCAAACATTTTGTTGTCTACTCTAAAGGATATAATAATTACCCATGTATACACATTCAAATATTTTTTATTTATCCTGTTTTTTCAAACTTCTCAAAATATCGTGTCAGTCACAGGACACCTCCAAAAGTTAAAGTCTGATGGTATGATTGTCACCTTCCATCCTTTGGCACTGGTTACATATCACAGTTAGCATTTTAGCAATGTCATGCTTCAATTACTTCAGAACAGTCTTATCTAAGCATTTTTTCCCCAAGTTTTCTTCTTCTCATACTTCAGCTTGAGACTACTCCTCCTGCCCACAAAAGCAAGACCTCCCCACATTTCTGGGGAGCAAATAGCAATATATTTATTTTGGTTTTCAATAGTTCTTCCTTCCTTCCTTCCTTCCTTCCTTCCTTCCTTCCTTCCTTCCTT
>NW_024582091.1:12364856-12407810 GCF_017639235.1 Corvus kubaryi
CCTTCCTTCCTTCCTTCCTTCCTTCCTTCCTTCCTTCCTTCCTTCCTCTTGAGCCAACTCATAGTTCCTTACTAATTTTCTTATTTTTTAATTTTTTTAGCAGCAGGTATAAAATCACAACACAGTTATTTCACATTCAGCTTCACAAAATTGATGTTCCTTAGTGTTTCCTTCACTACTGGCACTAATTAGCTTCCATACTGCCTGCAAACATTTTATACCGTATGGATTGTCTCAAAGGTAAGAACCTTGAAATACTCTTCAGTTCATTGCAATATTTTCAGATTCCCATTGATTTCTTTATCACATTAACATTTTGACTGCCAAGAATTTAATTTTAGTAAGCAGCTGCAGGTTCTAACAACACAGCTGTTAAGAATGGTAATTGTTAGAAATTGGGGGTGAAAAGAAATATTTTCCATCTATTTAAATAGAAAACAAAACATGTCAAAATGTATCTGGTGACTCCAAAACCCCACTCCCAATTAATGTGTTAGTCATTGAAACTTTTAAGGCTGTCTAAATTGCTAAAGCTAAAAAGATATGGGAAACTGAACTCTTTCAAATCCTCTGTGTTTTCAGATTTAGAGACCTTGTGTCAAATTACGTTCTCCCTTCAAACATTAGTCCTTGGTGGCATGAGCTGTTCTGTTTTTGTGGTGTTCAGATGAGAGGCAACGTCCATGTGACAGCACTTACAAATGCAAACCATGTATTTCAGGTCCACATGGCATTTCCAGAACTTAGGAACATGGTGTCTCAATATTCATTTTTCTCCTCAGACCAACAACATCAGAGAAAAATTTGAATTCTCCCCTAAGGACATGTGTGACTTTTCTTTCAGTAGAAAAGAGAGACTTAGAAACAAATCTGAAGCAAGCCATTGCTTATTTTTTTGTCTGCCTTTCATCAAGATATGATTCTGATTGATTGTAAAGCTCTCAGCACGCTTGAAATTCACCCTGGTAAAGAGAAGTTAGTGATTTTTTTTTTAAATTGTCTTCATGGTGCATTTTTGTTTCAACTGCTGCATTTTCTCCTCCTAATCTCATGTAACCAAACCTCCTCCAAAGTCATGCATTCATTGCTTGAGTCCTGTAAACCAGTAATTTTGTACTTTGTGTTGATATGTTTAAAAGTAATGGTGGTGTTTAATACTTGATTCACAGGGCTTGATTAGTATTTCCCAACTTACATCAAACCTCTTTTGTCTATTTTATATTCAGAATTGACTACGTTACTGACTCAAGCCTTATCCGTAGGCGTTAGCTATTCCAATGGAAACATTGTACTCTGAGAGAGGCCCATTAAAATGAGCATTGTGTTAAATGCTCCATGTGGCAGCAAACTGGCAAAAGAAAGGATGGCAAGGTACATCAAGAAGGCAGAAAAGTGAAATTTTATGAAATAAGATGATTGTTTTTCTACAATATGTTTCTAATATTGTAACTCTAATTTTAAACTTTCTCTTCACAATGTAAATGGAAAATACTATTACACCTTGAGAAATTTCCTGTAGTAACTTTCTTTTTTGATTTAAAATCGGGGGTTGGGGGCTGGGGAGGTGTTACTATCTGGTATTTTTCACTAATTATATCTACTTTTCATTTTTTGTTGAAAATAATTTTTCTGTTCTCAGATTGAAAGATGTGGGGTTTTCAAATCTAGGCACTGTGTGCAGATGTTTCTGAGCCGCTCAACTTGAATTCTCTTCCTTCTGTGAACTTGCCGGGACTAGTGAGGTGCAATCAATACTACAGGTAATGGCACAGCAGCAAGAATGTAGTCCACTATGAGAGACCAGTCTAAGGGAACCAGAGAGAATGAGCCTTTGAACTTTCTTTGAGCACTGCAGCAGGAAAAACTGATGGAACCTAATTTTAAGGTAATTTGAAACAAATTATTTTGTTTGCCCAACAGAAATATTTAGAGATGTTTTGGACCAACCTTGAAGCAATCTTGGAGTTATATTCTTTGATGGACATATTTGGTTATGTCCAGATATTTTACCCTTGCAAGTGTTTCAATGAGTAATGAAAAAGGCTGTGGGGTGCTTTTTGGAATTACCTTTGGTGGTTCTTTTGTGCTATACCTTTGATCACTTGACACAATGTTTAACAAAATGCCTTATAGAGAGGCAGTAAACTTGTAGGAAGAAGTAAGAATGGAATATAAGTACAGATCTGCTGTTATTTAATGTATAGCCTTTGCATGGATTATTTATTTATGATAGATGAATATCAGCATAACTCATACTCCAGTAAGCTGAGGGGATGTGGAGCACTGTAAGTAAATCCCAGGCAGGAGATGCCTGCTCTTCAAAGGTTCCCAGACGGTGTGGGATGGGATTGGATGAAGCTGAATTCCCAAGGGCTAATACCACCAGACCAAAAAGGCTCACCATTTCTCACAGGGGCACATCTCATCCCAGGCTTCATGGTGCTTGTGAGAAGCACAGGAGGATCTCTTGAACTATTACTCTTTATGCACTGTTTTTGGCAATAGGAATAATAGGAATTTTATTATTTTACATTTATATATTACACATATGTAGTCACACTCTGTGAAAGAGGTTTGCACAAGGAGGGCCAATCCTGTTCCAGGAAGGGCAAGAACTTTATCTGCTTGTTGTGGGAATTGGTTTTGGACAGGTTCTGTTGGCTGAAAGGTGCTGCAAATGAGTTTGCCATTCTCTTCTGACTGACTTCTGACAGATTTTTAATCCCAATAGTCATCACTTCCTTACCACATCTTGCTCCCTTCTCTTTTCTCTGAAACAAACACACAAACAAACAAAACCAAAACCAACTCCCCCACCCTCCCAAAAAAACAAAAACAAAAAAACCACAACCAAATGAAACATTGCATTCCTGTATGTTAAACTCTGAAAAAAAAGGTAAATCTGTTAAGTCCCTATGTCTCTTCCCTATAAACTGACAGTTCCCTATTTCTGTTTATTTTTACATTAATAGAGACTTATTGCTGCATTTTAATTTCCAGAATGATAACAGACTCGATGTGCTTTTAGCTTCAAAGAGAGACAGAGGAGAGTTTTTGCTTTCCAAAAACCTTGTACTGGACATAGGAGATATATATAGAATACAATGTACTATTTGTGGTGTTTTCATGTTTAAGTGTCTCTATTAGTTTATGACATTTATTGTAGTGAAAATATTAATGCTTCATCTTAAAAACATTTCTACATATTGTATATATTTGAAATCATTTGAGTTCTGCACTTTGTAGAGGTGCCTGGCCAGTGTCACAGAATATATTGTCCATTTTACAGCTGGGGAAGGTGAGGAATGCTGGTGCAAACTCCAGCTGCAGAGCTGAAAGTAGAGAGGACTGGGAGTATACACCTAGGAAAAGGAGTGCTCTGTATATCAGAAATTAAAGCGAGGCAAAGATCAGTTTGGACCCAAAAAATTTCTTTGTTTGTTAAATGGATACAAAAGTCCTAAAGCCTTTTTTCATATTTGTTTGTGAATGCAGAAAAGTGATAAGGTGGTACCCTTTGAAAGTTTTTGTTTTAAAAAGAGATTTGTGAGGTTTCATTCTTACAGCGGGTATTTTGAAGATTTATAAATTCACTGTGATCTTAATAGTGTCATAAATATAGAAATGATAAAATATGCAAATAAATTACTTTTTAACCAATTGAATAGAGTACCCCCCATATAAAAAGAATTTATGACCCATTTCAACTGTGAGTATGCAAATTAAATGGCTTGGGTTATGAAAAGATATGTGTAAGTGATTACTTCGTGCTTTCTGCAAGCTGACACCTTTAACATCTCTCGGCCATTGTAATTTTTCAAGCTAATATTATGAGGATGAAATGCCTAGCAAACTGACGGCAAGTTTTTGTTTTGTTAGAGTTCATTTCTTTGTGAGCAATGATAATATTCCTCCTTGACTTCCGTTTAAAACCAGGATTTTTCTGTAACAGATTTAGTGTGACAGTTGAGGAAGGAACCTAGCAGAATTGATAAATGCAAACTGGGCTCACCATGCGCTCAATTTAAAATGACAGCCAACAGTGTAAGCGCTTCCCACGGTGCACGTGGATCATAAATCTTTAGTTGTCAAAATAAACCATGCCCAGCTTTCATGTTCTCTCATGAGAAGAAAGGACCTGAGAAGTAATACTATAGACTTTAGTTCAGAACAGCTTCTTTTAAGAGCAAAAGTGTATCACAGGTAAGGTTCCGTTGGGGAACTTACAGTTGGGATGGTGTCCATTCTAAAGTAAGGCAGGTCCCCACCATTCTATGCTGTGCTACTGTGATTCAGTCCTTAATTTAATATTTATCTTGGTTTTTTTTCTTGTCTCTTTTATTATCAAGAACAGTGAGTCTTTTAAAATCAATCAACAGATGCTAAACTAATCTACCAAGAAAGCAGCCTGCAAATTTAGCCAGTCCTCTACATGAAAGAGCTGAAATAGGAATTTTTAGAAGCAGATTCCTAACAACTCTGCACTTCCTTCACGTATACTGATCGAGCCCTTTGTGCAAGCTTTTCAGGCTTTGAACAATATGTATAAAAATAATCTCTTGCTTTTGGATTCTTGATAGTACACCCAACCTCTGCACACAACTTGTTCTCTCAGCCCTCCCTGTCACATGCAATTCCTCTGCACCTCTGACTAAGTCAGCTTTTCCTGCTGGCAGGGTTGGCTGAAAAGACCCATACACCTACTCTTACACTCCCATCCATACTTAGGCCTGGCAAGAAATGTGACGTTCTCCAAGAACCATAAGGAGATGCTGAAACTTGCCTGAGAATGAGATTGTTGCCTTATGGCTTCAGTCAGAACATTTTTTGAGGGGGTGTGGATTGCAAAGGGGGGTGTGAGCAATGTCAAAGCTAGACATAGAAATAAAATGGGAGGTAAAAGTCATGCTTTACTAATCAGCAATCCATTCAGCTTCACAAAACATCAAGAAGCTAAGTCGAGCATACTGCCTGAGAGAGCCAGAAGGGGATAGTTAATAAAACGGTTCCCAGAGCTGCAAGTGTCTGTGTCTGATTCAGATTGTGAAGCCACAGATTCCTTCTTTAAAATACTTACTGTTTATTTTGCTCAATGGCCTGATAATCCCAAAAGCCTCTTAAAACTAAAGAACTGGAAGAGAAACTAGTTGCTCAGTGAACAGACCCTGTTCATGCTGGATTGTGACTTACATCCCCAGCAAATAAAACACCGTTCTTCCTGGAATACTCAGGACCCTTCTCAGTGCGGACAAGAGCAGCAGCACACAGAGGTGATAAGTGCCAGCTGTAATTGCATTTTGCATAAAGCAAATTTCATATCTGGAACATACAAGCCCTTCCAGTGCAGAATGTATTTAAATAGGGAGGAAGAAGAAGTGGGAAGAGAAAATTTAGATTTGTTTCACTTATAGTACGGCAGAACTCCACTGTTAATTGTAGAGTTATGTGAGCATGTACTAAGTGTCTTAGTCAACTTCCTTTAGCAGAAAAGGCCTATCAAGGACTTTAATCTCCTCTCTCTATACATATTAATTCCTTTAAATCAGGTAATGGCCTTGTGTTTGAAAAAAGATGTGTGCAGCTTATTCCTGAATTATCAATAGTAGTAATCTTTTTAACAGATGGGAAGTTTTAGTGAGTCCTGAAATAATTACCTGATCTCCTTCTATGAACCTGATCTCCTTCTATGACCAGGTGACCCGCCTGGTAGATGCGGGAAAGGCTGTGGATGTTGTCTATTTGGACTTCAGCAAGGCCTTTGACATTGTCTCCCATAGCATACTTCTGGAAAAGCTGGCAGCCCATGGCTTGGACAGGAGCATTCTTTGCTGGGTCAGGAACTGGCTGGATGGTTGGGCCCAGAGAGTGATAGTGAATGGTGCTGCATCCAGGTGGCGACCAGTCACCAGTGGTGTCCCTCAGGGGTCTGTCCTGGGGCCAGTTCTGTTCAATATTTTTATTGATGACATAGATGAGGGTATTGAGTTCTTCATTAGTAAATTTGCAGATGACACTAAGCTGGGAGCTTGTGTCGATCTATTGGAAAGAAGGAGGACTCTGCAGAGAGACTTGGATCGATTGGATGGATGGGCAGAGTCCAACAGGATGAAGTTTAATAAGTCTAAGTGCCGAGTTCTGCATTTTGGCCACAAAAATCCCCAACAACATTACAAACTGGGGACAGTGTGGATGGACAGTGTCTGGGTGGAAAAGGACCTGGGGGTGCTGGTCAACAGCTGGCTGAATATGAGCCAGCAGTGTGCCTTGATGGCCAAGAAGGCCAACGGCATCCCGGCCTGCATTAGGAATTGTGTGGCCAGCAGGAACAGGGAAGTCATTCTTCCCCTGTACTTGGCACTGGTGAGGCCACATCTTGAGTGCTTTGTCCAGTTCTGGGCCCCTCAGTTTAGGAAGGATGTTGAGATGCTTGAGTGTGTCCAGAGGAGGGCGACAAGGTTGGTGAGGGGCTTGGAACACAAGCCCTATGAGGAACGATTGAGGGAGCTAGGGTTGTTTAGCCTGGAGAAAAGGAGACTTAGAGGTGACCATATTGCTCTCTACAACTTCCTGAAAGGAGGCTGTAGACAGGTGGAGGTTGGTCTCTTCCACCAGGCAGCAACTGACAGAAAAAGAGGACACTGTCTCAAGCTGCGTCAAGGAAGGTATAGGTTGGATATTAGGAAAAAGTTTTTCACAGAAAGAATAATAAAGTACTGGAATGGTCTACCCAGGGAGGTGGTGGAGTCACCATCTCTGGATGTGTTTAAAAAAAGACTGGACATGGCACTTGGTGCCATAGTCTAGTTGAGGTGTTAGGGCGTGGGTTGGACTCGATGATCTTGGAGGTCTCTTCCAACCTCGTTATTCTGTGATTCCGTAATTACAGGATAAAACTTTCACAATTCTGTATGAGTGTTTAATTATGTAGCTCTGACTAGAATAAAAAAACAAACCAAACCAAAACAAGAAAAGTGTTTTGTTTCATTATGAGTTTCAATTGCAAAGGGAAAGAGAATAAATTTGCTGAAATTTCAAATCCTGAAACCTGAATGTTTGGTCACTGTGACAAAACATAATCATCTTACTACTTAAATATGTACATGGATGTTTTTCTCCTGTTCCTAAATAAAGGTACACCATGATGTTCACAGTATATCTAAAAGTCTGTAATTGTATAGCTTTGGCTATTTAAGTTTAGATGCATGGTTTAGAACATTAGTGGTATTGTGTAGCAATATCCTTGAGAACAAGAATTACGATATTTATGTTCTCACCTTCAATCTTCTACTTCCTACCTGGGAGTTGCAGTGAATGCAAACTGCCTCCCTTGTGGATATCAGAAGTTAATCCCACACTTTTGGCTATTCATACATATGATGGATACTTTCTAAGACTGCTATTAAAAGGCTCCAGGTGATGAAGGCATTGCATGTGCAGAGTTTTCCCAGTTTGTAAGCGTTGTATCTTCACAGTGACTCAGTTCCCTAAGACACATTACCCAGAAGCTCATCAGACTAAGTTGATCTCGAGCCAAAATGTGACGCTGACACTTAGGCCACACTTACACTGATTTCAAGAGGAAATTTGGCTATTGGAACTTGACTTCCAAACTTGCCTTTCCTTTTGTCCTTACCAATAATGGTAGCAAAATTTTGTTACATTTAATTGCAGATATAAATAATATCAGTTAGCTTTCTGACTGCTTCACTGTGCCACCCAATCAGGATAACGTCTCTCTACCGCTATTAATGTCTATAATTAATAATGTGTGATTTCTTGACCACAAAGCAATATACTTTTAAGAATTGCCTTGAGTGACTGTTCTGAATTACTTGCATGGCATTCTTTATCATTACTTTTTCTCTCCAAATCTTCACACTATTTATCTTTCATCAGAAGCATCAGTGAATTAATTTTTCTTTCTCAAATAGTATTTAGAGCAGAAAAAATACAAAACTGAATTTTGAGACTACTCTAAAACACTCACCCCTATTCTCTTTTCCTTTTTTTTTTTTTTTTTGGTATTTCTGCAGATATGTTCACTCTTATGTTGGTCTTTTTTTGTTAAAATATAGTTTCCAGGACAAAGGAACAGATATTGAATTGAATTGAATTGAATTTAATTTAATTGAATTGAATTGAATTCCTTACTGTACTAAGCTATTAGCTTTCAGGATAAAAATAAGTGTTGAATTACAGTAATATAAGAAGAGTAGAATAATTAAATGAGAATAATACATTAATACTTTTATGTTTATCCTCCAGACCATGCAGAATAATTATGTTTCCTAAATCATAGGGGACCATGACCATACTATTAAAGGAATAATTCTCCATTTGCTCCACCATCTATTTGCAGTTATAATAATTTTACAGGGTACATAGAGGTCTTTATTACACCTACAGGACTATTTTCATCCCAGGCCATTTGAATTGTAGCACTAATAATGCAAAAAACTTACTTTCTGTTGCTTGATGAGCAACTGTACTCTTGAGAGACACTTAATAACATTTCTGCTTTTGTTGCTGCCTTTGACATCTCATCCCAATGATATCAAGTCTAAAGCATGTGGATATTACAACCTCTGTATGCATGTTTTCCACATTGAATAGTCTAAGAGAAAGTACATGGGTTTGGTAAATATTTAACAATTACCTGAAATATTTCTTATATAAAAATAAACAAAGAGAATGCAGAAATAGATGATGGCTTGTAACAGTAACAGCACTGCACAGCCCCAGAGGTCCTACTGTGTTTTTCATGTGTAGAAGTAATGACAAGTGGGGCCTGTTCCTTAGTTCTGCCCTTAAATGACACTAAACAGTGTGAGGGACTGAGATGGAGAACACGATTGTACTGCTCCCCATCTGTAGTAAGAGGAGAGTTACACTTCCTCTTCCATGCTGATCTTTAAGTGGGATCCCCAAAGCAGCCTGGGTAGAAGATGCCGCCAGACCATTTCAAGAGCCACAGACCTTAAAGGAAATTGTCCTAATTTTAATGTCATTGTCTGCCAGCAAAGGAGTTGACTCTTACTGACCTAGTACTTCCTAAATAAGACCATTTCCAATATCTTGGATAGTACAAGCCCAGATTTAGTAGGTCCCATTTTTACCTGGGGCTGGTGCATGTGAAGTGAACACAGGCATGGGCGCAGCTGATGGACACAAATAATTAAAAAATGTTACCACTGTAACTCAGAAGGGTTTTATTCTGTTTGTTCCTTATCCTTGATCTCTCTATACCGAAGCATTATTCAGACTGATTCTTTCAGCTCATCTCAAGCTACGGTTTTTTCTTAATAACTCTCAGAAAAAGAGGAAAAAAAAGAATGTGATGAAAAGAAACATTTTCCCATTGTGAAGCACATGAAGTAAGAAACACATCAAACACTGCCACCTTCTCTTCTTTACCTGGGAGTTATTTCTTCACTTGTACATACTTACAGTTGAATGTTGCTGCAGGCAATGTGCGATGCGAGCCCTGATTGTGATGCTCTACCCATTGACTGTACAGCAACAAACCAAAAGAAAGTCCTTCATCTTGCTCTTTGCTATTCTTGTGCTATGGCACATTGTCACCCTCTTTGTAAACCATGAAAGAGGTCATGGAAGGAGAACAAGGCAGAGTCTTGAAAGAATCTCTTCTCGCTTTCTTGTGTTTCAAAGGATACACAATTTTTCTTCGAAATAAAGAAATGTAACTGCAGCTCTTTCTAATACTTCTTCCCTGCCTCCCTCAGGAGGGGAAGAAGTAGAAAGTAAAGCTTTCTTTTAAAATTTTATTTTGACTGCAGTTTAAAACAGTTTCAGTGTAATTGGTCCAAACTATCGCTGCAAGAAATCACACAACTTAGTTAAATAACAAATTTAAATATGACTAGTTTGCCTAAACTTAAATATGTGTGCTGCTGCCAGGACCCTGCAGCTCATACTGATGAGACCTTTCTGGGGACAGGAGCAATGGCAGCCAAGCTGTATAAAAGAAGCCCTTAGAGAGCTCTGGTGACCAGGAGTGCTGCTAAAAAGGGGATGGCGTGGCAGCTCGGGCAGCAGCTCACGTGGAAGAGTGTGCAGGAAGGATGCTGAAGGCCTGCCAGCTCAGCCAGAGAGCAATGGCATCCACCTCACAGAAAGCCATGGCCTCTCTGAGCTCTGCACGCTCTGTGACTGACACAGCTGCCCAGGGAGAGCTCCTGGGAGAGCTTGTTGACACCCAGGTGTCAGCTGCAGGGTGTGCTTAACAGATCAGGGGCACAAGCAATGTTCTCCTCTATCCTTCCTGTCCACAGAATGATGAGAGAAGAAACAGGAAGAGACAGCAGATCAATACCTGACTTTCAGCCTAGTGCCACTGGCAGAATTTAGGGAGTTTTTTTGGCTGTGGGTCAGTTTGCAGGACAGGAGGGCTGCTGGATCAGATGGGGTACACCTGTCTCAAATGTGGTCTAAAGCTGCAGTGCAGTGCCTGAGGCCCCATGTGCTCCAGCCTCATTTCACAGTGCTAAGGTGTGTAGAGCAGGGGCCATCCATTCCTTTGTGCTTGCACAGCTCCATGGTTGGACCCTGAGGTGCTGCAGGGGGCAAGGTTAGCAGGTGGACCATGGCAAGTGTATTTCTTTCTTGCCTATAAAATATTCCAGACTGATAAACCTTGAAGTCATCAGACAACAGAACCAAGAAAAATATGTCCTCATAATTCTTCTCTCTTTCTGGGATGTCCTGGTGTAGTTGTAGGATGTTACAAATTTGGGATCACAGTTTTGTAGCATAGGAAAAATAACTCTCCAAATACTCTTTTGGTAGGTGGAAGTGGAAAAGAAGGGGCAGTGGTCAGCTTACTGCCATTGTATCAATCTTTTTTGATCCCATTTTAAAACACTGCATCTGAAGTGAAATGAAGAACCTATGGGGACTATTCCTAACAAAACACAAATTTAAAGGTTACCTTTACTGTGTCTTTAATCTGTAAAGTGCAAATGGATACAGTGTTTTTCAGATTCTTTTAAAGTATGCTGGTCTAATATATATGCAAAATGTACTGTTTAATTGATGATTTTTGTCCCATATTTAATCCCTTAGGTTTCTGTCACGGCCATTGAAATGAGTTGGTTTACTGTGCTTGTAGTCAGAACTAGTTTATTTTAGGGAATTAAAAATATATACAGTTTAGTGAATTACGAATATATACAGTTATGGCAAGATAGCATTTCCCTGGTGTATATTATCCTGTTTGTCCACTGAGTGGACATCCCTGCGGCCACAAGGGAGAGCTTCAATATGAAAAAAAGCACCCTCTGTAAATATCCACTTCATGTTTATGTTTTTGATTTTTGGTGTTGTCCAGCTAGGAAGTTGTGAAATACTTGGCATACTATACCATTTGTATTTCCTATAAAATATGGAAGGGATTTTACTGGGAGAGTGAGCTGACCCCAGTGCAGTAAATTTGATTGCACAACTGCTAATATATTCTCTGTTACTCTGTTACTTCAGACTTGGGTGTCTACTGAGCAGAGGTTTTTAAAAACACTGACCATGCAGAAGGCTTGATAGCTTTTTGGTGTGTATGACTGGAAAGAGCATATGGCCAACAAGCTAATTTCCTTGGATCAACTCAGAAGAGACAGGCAATTGCACTAAACTACTGCTTCCTTCCTGCTGATTAATAGGAGTTCTTGTCTGGTACCTGGTACCATATATTCTTTGTATATCTTATATTCCTATTTTACCCACTATATCCTATAAATCGCAAACTAGTGTGTCCCTCAAAATAAGTCTTTTCCAGACTCAAGTCTCACCTCAAGTCTCACTTCTCCACGGGTCAGTTGATGACCTCTGTATAACAACTGCCAGGAATGTGACAGCAATGAAGCCTGCAGTCAATCTTTAGGGTTCTTTGGCTGAAGGGTCCCCACAGAAAACTGAGGGACTCTCAGTAGTGAAGGAGCCTTTTTCAGTCTCAAGCAATGAGTTAAACAAATGGCTTTAAATTAACAGAGCTTTGGCAGAGTTGTGGAGGGGAGTAACCCATCCTTCTGTGGAGCTGTCGGAGAGCAGAGCATCCACTTCCCAGACCACCTCAGCAGCAGGAACAGGATGGGCCCATGCTGTGAGTGGCCACCAAAAAGACTTCACTACTGTCTCTGAATGTTTGTGCTTATAAAGTCAAGTAAAGCAGTGCCAGAGGTGGCCTTCAATGAAGTGGCATAGACTGACTGCATCCACACTCCACCCCAGTGGCTCTGAGTCTCCCCATTGCCTCTGTACGATGCTCCTGTGGCACTATGATCCTGTGATGCACTGCTTGTTGTCTGTGTATATATTTTAGGGTTTTTTTTAATTCAAAGTCTCTGAAATAATGCTGAAGCTACGTCCAGCCTGTCAAACTGGTTTATGGTTATTGTTTTCATAGCATGAAACTGGAGGTATTTGGACCGTGCTGGAGGACTGTGGAAGGATGCAAATCTGTCTTGTCTACACTGCATTTGCAATGGTCTGTGGCACACACTGGTCCTTAAACTGGACCCAGGGATTGTGTCAGAGTGTGCTAGTTTTAGTCTCAGTTATTCCTCTGAGTGTCACCCAACACTAAGGCAACAGTGTGCACTCAGTTAAGCAGTAGGGATGAATAAAGATGCTTCTCCCACACTATTTTATTTAGCTCTACACTCAGATGAGCCCAACTGCTGAGTTGTCCCTTAGCATAGCCTGCTTCCAGATCCACCCAAACCTACCTTAGCATCACTAGCATCAGTTTTTTCTACAGAGGTCACACTGGGATTCCTGTGCTCAGCTGCTAATGGCTGTGGTGCACCAGGTCCTGCTGACACTGTGTAAGCTCTGTTTGCCACTGGCTTGCTTATAGTCTGCAGCTGCTTTAGGTGGTTCTTAATTTTTATTCTAGCTTGGCGATACAAACAGTCCACACAAACCACACTTCATGGAAGTAAGATATATTTGGCATCTTCTTCTCAAATAGCCTGTTTCCCCAGAGTGGGGTCATCCTAGTGAGGCAGATTCAAACATTGGCTTAATGCATAAAGATGCCCTTGCTGTTTGTCTCAATTCAGTTTTATGTCTGTCTTTAAACAGAGTTTTCAGTAGTAATGCACCAGAATGCTACAAAGCCTACATACCCATGAGAGTATCCTTAGCTTGAGTCAGCTCCTGTGCTCTCCAGCAGATATCTTGAGAGTTTTATTCACCTTCACTTATCTTCCTAAAAGAGTTTCTTCTTCCTGCCCTTCTTCCTTGCCTGCATGCCTCCAATTTTGTGTACCATACCAACAATTCTTTAAAAAATGCACACCTCATATTTCCTATGAACACAAATTTCCTCTGAGATTAACATATTTTTTAACAAGGCATCAATTCATCTGAAGACTTTATGAATTCTTGTTGCCTTTGCAAATTAAATGAAAATACTTGCAAGATTTTATGGTAATGGAGAGGTGACACGTTCCTGTTTCATCCTGATTCAAATATTTGCTGTATTGTGATTGGGCCTCCTGTCTCCATGAGGTTTGCTGGGTATTCTATACAGGTTCTGCTGACAGTTTTTCTTGTACAGCATCTGACTTCTGTGGGAGTTCTTGAGAAATTTGCATTGCTCAAACAAAAGAATTTTCATTATCTGCACCCTTAGAAAGCCTGCCTAAACTAGCATGACATCCAAAAAACTAAGCTTGCCAGCTTCTGCTATTCACGTTTTTGCTTTCCAGTAGGTGTGGAGATTTTTGTCCCTGGCTCTCAATTTTTTAAGAAGTTGGGAACAAAAGAGAGAAAACAGAGGGAATTCCCCTATGAGTACCTGTAATTTTCCAGATAATAACAGAGGCTTGACATTTTTCATAATCACTGTACCTTGCACAGACATTAAAACTTTGAATGGCCTCATGCAGTGCAAAAATTATACCCCAGTCTTGCTCCTATGTTCCAAATTTCAGTTAAAACCTTTTATATGGAGCCCATGCAACCTTATCATCAAGGCTAAAAAGGCAAACTCTTCATAACATATGATTTAAAAGACTATTAGAATTTAATTTTCATTGATTCAGAACTCCTTCGTAAATTACTGGTTTAGGGTAAAAAACCAGATTTTCCTTTAAAACTGGATTTGTGTAAAATCAAGATCAAAAAGGATGTGATTAAATGCTTTAGAATTCCACATAATTTAGGAATGTTTTAGCAGCATCTCTGTTGAACAGTGACCTTCTATTATTCTGTATTTCAGGCTTAGAGAGCCCTTCTATTCATGTGTTGACTACTAAAAGAATTATTTATGGTGAATTTTTCATGTTGTAAGTGTTATACCTTTGCTATGTTCTTGCTAGATAATGAAGGTTCTTTAGGTGAGGATTTTGGCATTAGTTGTGAGGGGAGGGGATGATTTATTTTTCCAGATGAGCTTCTTAAAAAGTCTGTTTTATTACAATTGATAACTGTAATAATTAGGCAAATGGATGGAGAAATAATTGAGTTGTCATTGTCTTAAAGAATAAGAATGTTACTAAAACATGCACATTTTAAAGGATGAAGGCAGCCTGCTAGGAGGTTTACTTTCATCAAACAAGAGATTCAAGTAAATAAATTAGTTTTCATTCTTAATGGACATATTTGTTCTCATCATTGTCATGGTAAAGGCTACATGAAGCCAGCAAAGAGAGAGATCTGAGAATTGGTAAAGCCAGGAAAATGATTTTTAAGGATTTTTGAGTCAGAGGCTTGAGGGTAGACAAAACCAGATGCAGACTTAATTAGGCAAATTACAATTAGACTTTTAGGAGTGCTTGAGGCATGCCTGTTTGGTCCCATGCCTTTTCCCTTACCTGTATGAAAGATGATCACTGTCTGTCCCAGCACCCCCAGAGCAACAGTGGGAAAGAGATCATGGCCAGCAATTCTGCTTGTCCTAACAGAGGAAGGATGGGCTACAACTCTGTCTTATATAAGACCAGCTGTGGGATTCAAGCTGTCAGACAGTCTTGTCATCCAAAATATGTCTAAGTTGCCACTTTCACATCAACTTTCCCAGTGAGTCAGAGCTTATCTGACATCCCCCACTGATGGCCAGAGTCTGAGTTATAGCAGATTGTGTGTTAAAGTCACCATAAAATCCAATGCAAGTTTTTCACCAGTCATAGTGCCACAGCTTACAGAACAAGCGTTGAATAAGGATTTTTATTTTCAAACTTATATTAATGCCCATGAAACAAGGTCAACAGAAATCATTGCATTTCTAGAAAGAGCACTGCTCATTACCACTAATCACAAAAATGAATCATCTGCAAGCTGCCTGCACTTACAACTGTCTTGCTTAGCTTATTGGATGGCACAGTGCCTGCTCATGTGTTGTTTAGACGTAGTATAGGGAATAGGTGTCAGAAAAAATGATTTTACCAGGATAATTTAAATAGAACAACAACTGTTATCTTGTTAGCAATAATTTCCCTTTTGGTGACTGAACAAGAATGCATTATTCTCCCATGAAGATTTCCAGCCTGCTGGCACCTGCTCCCTGCTTCAGTATCATGAAGTTTAGTCAGTTCAGCTCCTGGACTGCTGTCTCTGAGATGGGGCCCATCCTTGCCAGGGATACCAGAAAATCAAGAACATGTTTTCATCTTACTCAAATTGTAATTCCTGCTTTGATATCAAAGGCTAGGAAAGTACAGAAATATTTCCCAGCCAGCAGTTTGGTTTTTTTTCCTCTTCTGTCTCTTGCTGAAGCTAATTCTCCTCAAAGTACTTCATCTTTTCAGCTGGACAAAATGTTCTGAACTTTTTGTATTAAAATTTTTGGATCTTCTGTAAGATCCATCGAGAAGGGGATTTCTAAAAAAGCCTAAGCATACCCATTGCCTCTGTTTTTAAGCACTCTGAATCAGTTATGAGAGATACACGGATTGTCTCCTTCCAAATAATTGCAGGAATTTAATTAGCCCTTTCTGTCTGTTTCTTTTTTTTTTCTTTTAAAATAAGTCAGAACTGTAAACATGAAAATAAACAATTCTTGCTCAGTTTCTCATCATAGTGTAACACAGTCCAAACCACTTCTCAACTCCCACTCAACATTCAGAAAACAGAGCATCTCACACAGAGCACCTGCCATCTTGCAGAATAGTGCCATATGTGATTATCTACAAGATTTATGTAGAGATATAACACCAAACTTAAGACAGAGAGGAATGTTTCCTCTTACTGGGGGCTCTGGTTAGACACTGAATAAAAATTGTGCAGGTGTCTCCATGATCCCTTTTTTTTGTCTTGCCTCTTATTTTATGCATTGAAAAAGCATAATTAAGATCTGTCAGAAAAAGTAAGACTGCAATTAGGTTAAAAATACTTCAGCAGGGATATGAATTATTGCAGTGTGCTCCCATTGCTTTGGTTTTGGCTTCATAATCCAATCATATGTCTTGAAAATGTCATTTGTTTAGTCATTTTAAGCATGTTCTGATTTCAAAGCGAAAATGTGGATTTTTATTTTCTGTATCTCAGAAAATATGTTAAAAATATTTTGGCAAATTAGTTTCCATTTCAGTTTGCAAATTTGCCCATACAGTACTCAGGCATCCAAGTTTATGATCAAAGCCTATCTAATCGAGTTTTGTAAACTTTTAAAGAAGATTCAGAGAGAGGGCACTACGTATTTGTTTCATAAACTCCAGGAGTAAATGTTCTAAACTATATGAATTTAAAGAGCTGACTGAGATACAGGAAAATTCATGACATTTTCCTATGAATCATTTATTTTGTTGTTGTTATGTTGGAGAAAAAAAAAAGCCCTACTAGATTTTTTTAACAGTAGCCGCCACCAAAACTGGCTTCTAAGGAGAATTCATTAAAGTTTCTCCTCACATTTATTCTAAAGAAAGTTAAGGAAATAATGATGCTACGCTTAGTGGGGATAATAAGAATGAATAGTACTATTCATAATAATCTTCGTATCTGTCATGCCTTAGCATATGAACAATAGACATCTAATATTTTCAGCTGCTCTCTTTATTCTCTCTCTCCTCTTTGTGTATTGAGTTTTTTTACATCTCAGCTGACTATGATGACTAGCTAAATACTGGTATAACTAATCTGAAATATTTTAGAGTTCTGGAAGTCAGATATGTCATCCAACTGACCAGCCGGAGAATTCCTTGGAGTGTGGTTGTATAACAACCACAGAAGACTAATTAATTAAAATAATTTAAAAGTAGAAGATAGGTACAGCCTTTGCTGTAGTCCCAAAGCTGCAGTAATTTATCAACTGGAAGCAGTGTTAACAGGGACCTGAGTTAATTGAAATGAAAAAGACTTCATATTCATCTGAAATTTTAGCATAATTCTCTAGTACTATTCATCTTGGTGACAGAGAAGAACTTTCCTGCTGCTAATAAATATTATTTAGTTCATCTAAAGTTATTGCTGGTAAAATGCTCTGTTTCTACATTTAAAGAGCTTAAGCAGATGTCCCAAGCACGAAGGAAGATCTGCTCAAATATTCTCAAATGAGAAGTCCCAAATGTACAGATTCCATAGCTCAGGGAGAGGAAAATAGTTCAAATGGGTCTTTGAAAGAATGGAAAAGTAACGTGGCTTCTGACCTGTAAACAGAACAATGCTTTTGATTTTGATGAAAATTTTAATGATATTTGTGTTAACACTACTTTCACTCTGCTTGAGACTTGTCCAGGCTCAACTCCGTAAGCATACAAGAGCACAGGGCTTGTAAGAGAAAGAGAATTAACAAAATGGAAATCTGTAAACTACATCAGTGCCAAACTGAACTGGTAGGTGGCAACATGAATCCAGTCTTGCGTATTACAGAGGAGGTGAGAAAGGCAGCACAGTTTCTTTAATCTCACGCTTTCTCTTCCTGCTCGTAGGAAGATCCCAAGTGGTTTTCTCACAAAAAGACATCAAACTCTTTCCAACTGGTTTCTCTTTTTTTTCTAGGGAATGAGGCAAGTGGGAGGAAAGAATACAGCATTGTTCTGCACGGACTGTAATTTTTTCAGAAAAACTGTTTTACCTCATAAAACATAGTGTCTTCCAGTCTAAAACATTTTGCGGAAATATACCAGTCTAGATCCAGAGGTCCACAGGAAAGAAATAAATTTTCAGAGGAGATGAATTATCATCCCAAGAGATAAGGGGCAAATTCCAAAGAGAAATTTATTTGCATTTGCACCACTGGCTCACGCACACATGCTTTCCTTGTACTGAATGGACTGAACGCAGGGAGCTGGGGATGATGAGGAGGTGGGGGTAAGCCACTAAAGTTGCTGGGAAGGCATGTTTCTGAAGGCAAGTAATTCTTTAGGACAAAGGTGAAGTTTCTCACCTATTTTTCCCTAATGTCAAAATGTTCAAAATGTTATTTTTATTAACCAATTTCACCTCCATGAGGACACAAGAAGAGTAGACTTCCTGAGTTAGACTTTACGTAACATGAAACAATTTCAAACAGATGATCTTCAGCAATAAAATACTATATCTATGTGTTGCATAGTCTCTGGGTAGCCACCAGGTACCCACTTATCCACTCTATCACTCCCCTTCCTCAACTGGAGGAGGAAGAAAATATTATGAGAGCATCATGGCCTGAGCCATGTAAACCCAATACAATCTGCCATGTCAAAACTAAAGGAGGAAAGACAGGGACAGGGTTAAAAAAAAAAAAAAAGAACAAAATGAAACTAACAGAACACTAAACAAATAACAAAAGCAAAAAACCAAAAATCTACAAGCAATATATCAGATCTGGGGAGGGAAACAACAATTCATTTGACCATCTGCTCTGACTGGTGAAAGGCTGAGGGCCTGGAAAGGATGAATGGCTGAAGCTCTGCCTTCCAGCATAAATTCTCTTGTGTTCCTTCAATCCACTCCACCTGTTTGCTGTGTTCCACTCTGCTGTCATGGTTGAGGAATGAAAAGGACAAGGTGAGTCATCAGGGGCATGCATAGAAAGTGTGCAGTGAGGAGTGGCTATGCCACAGAGTAAATACACTCCCCCGTGCTCCCCACACACTGGTGCCCCAGCTGCCCACAGCACCCCAGCTCAGCTCCCCAGCTCTGCGCTGCTGCCTTAGACAGCTCAGGGAATGACCCATTTCTCGTGTTGGTTTGGAGTTAGGTGATGGCTGAGGGCACATTCATGGGGACCAGGATGGTTGGACACACAGGGCTGCCCAGCCCAGCAGACACATCCACTGGCAACACCTGTCTGAAAATGAAGAAGCCAAGTTTGGATAGGGCTTTGAGCAAACTGGTCTAGAGGAAGGTATCCCTGCCCATGGCAGGGGGTTTGGAACAAGGTGATCTATAAGATCTCTTCCAACCCAAACCATTCTTTGATTCTATCATCCTATAAGCACTTCTCACTCTGAATGTGTCAGTATCAATCAGATCCTGAGCTCTGAGGTGAAGGGGGGAGTGAATGTGTGTTAGGAATTTATTTTCACTTCAGTCAGCAGCTTCTACATCAGCATTTTGGCATCCAGGTTTAATTGGTGAATAACCTGCCAATCACATTTTAAAAATGCACAGGAGGTACTTTTAAATTTTTGCATTTTTGAAACATTTGTGATCTTCCTCACATATCTTTTAGCCTATCTCTCTCTTATTACTTGAATAAAAGAAGTGGGAGGCTGAAAAAGAGAACAGCAAGGGCTTGAGAATCTTGTTATAAATATACAGAACATCATCTGTAGGTGGTGATATAAAAAATTACAAGAAATGTTCCTCTCTGTTACTGTATATAGATATGCCTGGTCAAAGTCTGCCACTACAAGCACCAGGAATATAACCACGTTGCTGAACGTCATTATCCTGCATTCTCCAGTAGCTTCCTTAGTAAGTCTGATGTTGAATTCCTTAAGTCTTTCTGAGTGTTTTTGGCTGTCTCAAGAATTAATTTATCAATCACTGGCTTTTGCAATCACATGCTCATTCCAGCTAAAATTGCACTGGAAAGTTGTTGTCTGAGTTACTTAATCTGTACTTTAACTCCTCTCTCTTGGAGTCAGTCAGATGTCAATCTGAATTGTGATCTGTTGTTTACTTTAAATGCAGCCACCTGGATGGTTTTGGTCTTATTCTTCCCCCTGGCTTTTCAGACCACTGCAAAATTTTCTCATCCTGTTTCTCAGTTTTGAGAATTTTTGTCCTGCTTCTTTTTTTTTTTTTTGCCTCACCAGTTTGGTGACATTCTCTTTTTAGAAATAAGTTAGTCAGAATTAAGGACTCAACTCTTCAAACAACATTTCATCAGGTAAGTATCCAAAAAAATTTACTAAAGCCTTCTACCAGTGCTGAAATATTCATCTATCATTTCATATAAAAGAAACCTTTTTCCATCCCTTTAAGATTATCCAAGAGAAAATAGGACTGTCTGGAAAGCCATTTTTGCAATGAGGTATTGATTTTGAGGAAGTTTTTGCAATAGAAATGTTTAGGAGATCCAAGGCAGTCTGGTGACTTCTGATGGCAGATTGGAATAGAGATTGGAAATGAAAACCTGATATTGATCTAAAAAAGATGTCTTCAGTAGGGTGCCGTTTTTAAAACCAAAAAGACAGTGTATTGTTCCAATGCAAAACACTAACCCATTTCCAAATCTTAAGAGCTCATAAAATTGCCAGACTGTTAGTTGCTAATGAGTTACATGTCAAGAGGGACTCATGTTATGAAGATTAGATGGGTTTTTACTCATTTTTTCCTGACAGAATGTTCTCTCTGAAGAGGAGAATCCCTGAATGGCAAGAAGCAGTGGTGTCATCACTGTCACAGTGTTTACAGAAAATGGCTGGTGATGCATAGTCCTTGTTCTCAAGGCAATGGTACTTTGAAGGCAGTGGAAGATTACTCCATCTACTAAAAGCATCCTCAAGTTCAAGGCTGGCTACGAGCCTGGGCAAACCACGCTGCTCCCCAGGAAAACAGACTGTTGGGGCATCAGCACAGCAGAGGCACTGATTACTGTTTCCCCCATTTCTGCCCCTTGGGAAGCCAGGCTGGCTGCTGCTGCCCCTGCAAATGCAAGGCATGTGCAAAATAGGCTGTTCTTGGAGGAGGGTGGGGACTCAGGATGGGAGCACCATCAATTGCTATGTCTACATCCCTGCAGGTGTCTGGAAAGAACAGATGGATTTCTCAGGGCTCTCACATTACCTTTGTCTCCCCCAGCTTTTCCTGTGCCAGGAGCAGGAGCATCAAGGTTTTGTTTTAGGTCAATGAAATTCAACTTGCTTCCCCGAGAAGCCATAGGCAGCTCTGATAAAGACCTAACATCATCATTAGGGACAAAAATAGTGTGGTGGGCTGACCCCCGATAGCAGCTAAGCCTCCACCCAGTTGCTTGCTTGCGCCCCCACAGCAGAATGGGGGAGAGAATCACAGGGCAAAAGTGTGGAAAACTCATAGGTTGAGATAAAAACGGTATGATAAGTGAAGAAAAATAACGAAACCAAAAGCAAGTGACGCAAAGACAAGGTCTTGTCAGCTGTCACCAACAGACTGGTGCCCAGCCAGTCTCAGAGCAAGGGCTACTTTCCTGGGCTGTAATCCTGAGCACAGTGCTGTAGAGGAGGGAACATCTCTTTGTTCGGTTCAGGTCATGTGTCCTGACTGAATCTCCTCCCAAATACTTGTGCACCCTCAGCCTACAACAGCTAAACCACTGATGTGCTATCAACGTTGCTCTGACCACAAATCTAATGCACATCACCCATGGGCTGCTTATTCCAAGTTAATTCCTTCCCAGCACACTTAGGAGCAGCACTGGGAATTTTCAAGGAGATGTTTATCAAGGCTAGTAAGTAGAAAAAAGTAGTAGTTTAGGGCAAAAGCTTAGAATGGGGTTAAAATAAAGTTGAAATATGATATGGTCTGGTTTTTATCACGTATTGCAATACGGAATCCCTTCTATGTTTCAGAATATCTCAAAGCATTTTTGTTAATCTTTTTCCTTTGTAAAGTTTGAATGCACTGAAATATACTTTTGCTAGCCATTGGGAATTGGATTAGCAAGGACCAAAATTTGAGCTTAATTTTGCATTCAAAATATCCGTGTTTCTGGGTTTGCAAATATTTATTTCGCTTCCCTTACTGATACGGCATTATTTTTTCCTGTTTCTTCAAAAATGAAAATATTCTCAGTAAAAAAGATCCACTTGCTTTGCTTTTTGCATGCAGTTATGTTCAATTTTTCTTTATAAATTTTTGATCAATATGATAAAACATTTGGAAAACTTTTTTTTTCTCAGTCCTGAGATTTTTTGATATGTGGGGTTTTTTTGGGTTTACGTCTTTCACCAAAACATTGGAAGATTTACTGTGGACATATATCATAATAAATAAATGAATAAACTCTTTGCATCAGGCACTTAACATCACAACAACCCACTCACTTGTCTCTTGAAAAATTCACCAATAGCATCACTGACATTGTTAGTTGTTATTTCCTTTTCCCAGTAAATGTTTAAGAAGGGTGCTGAAAAAAGAATTCTGATTTTTCTTACATAAAGGAAAGGGTTTAAAAAATTCCTAGGCCCCCAAGAGACATTAGATCCTGTATTTGAAGCCTGTGTAGGTGGCATTACTCTCAAAGTAAGGCTTTTATTCTTCAAAATATGTTTTAACAGGAGCTCTCTTTGGGGACCGTTTTAAGGCAATGAAACCAAGCAAAGCCTTGACAGCAACTTCGCTAAGTATGGATGGGCCCATCCTAGGGATGAGGGCAATTCTTTCTGTTTAGTCTATCTTTTGAAGCTCTCTCTTCTTCTAATCTTCTGGCAATACTCTAGCTGTCGCCTTTGAGTAAATCTTGCAAAGATTTTTTCCCGTAGTAGAAATAAACCTCATGTTCCTTAGGAGTGGAGAAATATATGCAGGTAGGCAGCCAGGCAATCTCCCTGGCGGTGCCGTGCCTTGCCTCAATTGAGGGATGCTGCGTGCTCAGCGACTGTCAGTACAGCTCCTCCTAGGAGCTTTAAATTGCTCTCTTGAAATCCAATTGCAGGGGCTAGTTGTCTTCTGTTTGAGTAGGCAAGCTGAAACAAAGCACATAGCAGAAGGCAGAGCTAAGCTCACTCACTCTTAGACATAAATCCTAACAGTTATATGCAGCAGATTTACTTAAACAGAAATGCCACTTAGAAGAATTTGTAAAAATTATACCTATTTGAAAAACGTGGATCCTTCCGAATGCTTAAATGTACAATAACACTTTGCCTGACTAACACTCTGCTCTATCCAGGTTCTGAAACCTCATCCCATGTAATTTCATATCTTACCAGATGTAGCTTTGTAGAAATCCCTTGGGGAAAATCCAGCTTCTTATTGGGTCTGTTAGAGTCCTTTGAATTTTTTCCTATGTTTTTAAGGGCTTCAGCAGAAAAGCTATTTTGCCTCTCTTCTTATATGCAATAAATAACTATTCTGAGGATGATTAATCTACTTTGCTAATGAAGTTTCAACTGTCTTACTTTGATAAGCATTAATAACATATGTTTGTCTTGTTACTTGATATCCAAGAAACTTTTTATTATTTGTCATACAGTCCAATCGAGCTACTTTTAGTCATCATGAACAACTGACTTAGCTTTGGAAAAAAGTATACTTTTAAAAATCTGATGGTATGTCAGCATAGAAACATGAGGACATTGCACTGAGAGATAAGTTTCTCGTGCTTTAAAGCAAAGCCAGGATACTACCTTTAGCATCTACATTATGGAACAAAGCATGTTTCTTTATTATGTAAATTCTTCCCATTTAAAGTACCTCTTCAGAATGGCTGTTAAGGACAACGGCACTAGAAGAAGAAGAAAATGAGCAAAAGGAATCACATTTCTTGTCACAGCACTGGGAGAAGACATGTAAAGGTAAAAGGTGGAAGTTTCATTTTGGATGAGATGCCTGAGAACAGAAACAAATCTGTGTGAACCATCCCTTCCTTGTTTCTGGCAGTCACTGGCGTAATACAGAGTTATGAGACCTAAAAGAGTGCCCTCTCTTTATATTTGATGTAAAGGGCTTCAAAATTACTAGATTCTTGATAAGTGTTGTTTTTCATATGAAGGCACAAAGTTAATCGGAATTGCAATTCTATTGCTGGCAGATTTGTTAAATTAGTTTGAAAAAATCCAAAACAAAACACAACCGTTGACTCCTTTTTTATTTTCTGGCAATGGGCTGTATGAGTGAAATATTAGTCCTGATTGTTATCGTCATCATATAATGAATTATGACAAACTGGCTGGGGGGTTTTTTACTGCCTTTCTTTTTTTTGGACCCCAGTAAATGCCTTCCAGAACTTTCCTAACCAGGGAAGCTGAGGATTTAAAATGTCTCTGTAAACAAAAATCTTTCTATATGGTCCCTACTACAGATTTATTTGCTTTTCATTTTTATTCTGATGCTTGTTTGACCACTCTGTTCCTGACTGTATGACGATGTTACTGAGTTACCAGTGAGACCTGCAACATCACTGAAATGGGATAGACAAAAAAACCCCAGTCGTATTCCTACAAAGAAAAATTTCATCCGCAAACCATCTGATCCCTGAAGACTGTATAAATATATACAAGCTACTCTGGAGTGGTGATTTTGCATCTACAGTACAATTACCACACCAGCTTGTCACATTTCATTTACTAAGATTCAATATTTAGACTGTGGCAGTGCTTAGTCTGCAGAGGCATTCTGCTAACACAGGGCAGAACAATACTGCAAAAAAATTTAAAACAAGTAAGAAAAAAATCAGTTGTCTTATAAATGCATATGACACATAGCAAATGTGAGTCTGAGACAATATTAATTTCGTTAGGAATTAAACTAATATTCCATTTATTAAACATGTATTTCACCTCAGTTATTCCATTTTCCAGAATCATTTGGTAGGACTTGAAAGCAATCTGCTGTACCAATGAATGCTTTATCATATTCTTTTTCATAAACCTGTAGGACTTAACATTTCTCTTTTAAAATGTCCCATGCTGTGTCTTCTTTTACATGTCTCTGGTCAGGTTTGCCAGCTTATGTGGCTGTCAGTGCTCATGTGCTGTAAGCATAGCTGTGTCCTCACTGCTTCTGCAAAGACTTGGGTTTGGGATGACCCCAGGCTTTTAGGTATATCCAGCCAGCAGTTTTATCAGCCTCCAGTCTGCAGGAATATGGGTGCTGCTGATGCCTCTTTTTAAAATCAAAATCCATAGTTTTTTTTAAGTTAACATCCTGAACTGTATGTAGGTTTTGCTTTAATTGTATAATTAATATACTTCCAAGCACTTGCATATTTCAAGCAATATTGTACTAGGTTGATTTTTTTGTCCTTAAAAACTAGATTTATCTCCCTAAATATTCTTATCCAAATGTTCATATTATAATCATCAGAATTACCATCCCCTAACTATAGCTTCACCATCAACCACTCGGAGTTAGATACTGACTTACTGAAGGCTCACAAAGTGACATTTTTGAAACTTTTGCAATGTAGCAAAGCTCTAGTGGTCTGCAAAAAATTATCAGATCTGAACAAGGAGTAATAGTTTTAAACAAAAAGAGAGTAAGTTTGGATTAGATATTAATAAGAAATTCTTTACTGTGGGGGTTGTGAGGTACTGGAGCAGGTTGCCTAGAGCTGTGGACACCCATTCCTGGAAGTGTTCAAGGCCAGGTGGGATGGAGCTTTGAGCAACCTGGTCTAGTGGAAGGGTGTCCCTGGCAACGGCAGGAGGACTGGAACAAGATGATCCTTAAGGCTGCATCCAACATAAACCATTCTATAATTCTATGATTTAACTTTTATAAAAGACTTGGAGAAAAACAAATAGACAAGTTGCTCTTCAGTGTGTAGAAAATTTAATGTTGAGCAAGCAGGTGTTATTTTTTTTTGATTATGGAAGGGAAGAATCAAGAACTCCATTTTTACCTGGAGAATTATGTAAGTTTAACATCTATTAGAAATGGAAAAATGTGATTCTCTTAAAATACACCAAGATCCTTTCTATCTGTTTCACAGGTTTCTAAGTATTATCATTAATATTATTTGTGGAATAAAGGTATAATTCATGAAGTAATATTTTTGGAAATATTATTCATAGAATAGGAACAACGGGTGTGCAATTGTTTTTGCTCATCCAAGGAAAAATGCCTTTCTGATTAGATCCCAAACTATGTCACACATTTGCATAATGGTGCATTACATGGCCACATTAGTGACTTGCTGAAAATAACCAGAAGGCAGTCTTTCTTGCTCTAACATTTGGTTCAGTAGCAGGCTTATCATTTTAAAGCTAAGCTAGAGAGACACATGCAAATATTCGCTATTCTTAATTCACTTGCTAAACTATCCTTTTCCCATCTTGTTTAAAATCTGGCAAAGTTGTGCAGAAAAAACTAGGGGACTTTCTTGATAAAAAGCTGATCATGAGTCAGCAAAGTGTCCTTGCAGCAAAAGCCAAGAGCACCCTGGGCTGCATGAGGAGGGAAGCATTGCCATCAGGTGGAGGAAGGTGGTCTTTCCCCCCTACTCTGCACTGGTGAAACACATCTGTCATGCTGAGTCCAGTTCTGGGCTCTCCAGTAAAACAGAGACGTAGTGGAGCAAGTCAATGAAGGGCTGGTAAAATGATGGAGGGTTTGGAGCAGGAGGAGGCTGAGAGCACTGGAACTATTGAACACCTATGGCACCGTGACTCTCAGTTAAGATAGAATCAATCTGTTTGGGCACAATACAGGGACATGCCCTCACACTAATGCTTTTTTCTACATCTCTCATGTCCTTATTTTCACCCTTCTGATATTTTCACAAACAGGATCATATTCACTGAAGCTACAGAGAGTGAGTGTGGAGTAAAGAATTTTAACAGGGATGCTCCATGTCCTTTCTTGAATATTGCATCTAAAGAACAGATGATCTCTGATTCACTTCTCTGGGATTAGAAGCTGCCTTCTTCTAGCATGGAAAAGCCTTTTTTTTACATAGAATATAATATTCGTTGTGTCTCTACCCTCATAAATTCCCTGGTATTCTTCCTAGCTTTCAGAAAATTATTTATATACGATACCACGTATAACTCCTTTTGACTTCTGTTTAACATCATCAGTGCTGGTCCCAATGCCAAATTACATAGGCTAGATGTTTCACATTTGTCTCTGGACCTCTCTTGGGCCCTTCCAGACCTAAAGTGTATAATATGGCTTTCTCAGTTGGGCAGGGAGGTTTTTTGTTTGGTTGGTTGGTTGGGGTTTCTTTTTATTTTTTATTTTATTTATCACTGAGGTGATGCTGGGATTTTGCTGCAGCCCTTAGGAGGAAAGTTGGTTAATGTAGTACATCCAGGCCATGGCTGAAGACTGCATGGATGTTTGGTGGTGATAAACTTCCTGCAGTTGTGCTGCAGGACCGTGTAGGGTAGACAATAAGACAAGAGGCAACGGGCAGAAACTGATGCACCGGAACTTCCACATTAAATGAGGAAGAACTTCCTTACTGTGAAGGTGACCAAGACCTGGAACAGGCTGCCTGGAGAGGCTGTGGAGTCTCCATCTCTAGAGATATTCAAAAGCCATCTTGATACAATCCTGAGTAACATGCTCTAGGGAACCCTTAATTGAGCAGGGAGATTGGACCAGATGAAGCTTACCCACTGCATCTGGTGAAACCCTCTGCAGGTCCTGGTATCTACTGGAGATAGTTCCTGATCCTCTGTGTTTCCCAAACTTTGCCTTGCACTGCCCAGAGATTGCTAGTTGGCCTGGACCAAAACTGCCATGATGCAGAACAAACCTTCTGGAAATCAGTAATTTGAAGTCCAATTTCACTTCCCAGTCTTGTTTTTATTGTCAACATGGACGTTATCTCAACTAATGGAGCTTGTGTTGTAGCATCAGGAAAGGGATTTTTTTTAAGTAAACCTTTCAATGTTCTTCTGTATTAAAAGGTGCTACAGAATTTTTCTGCTGCATCTTAAAGGCACTGCAGGTTTGGGAATGACCTGTAACTCTTGTGAGCTTCAGATTAATTTCTTATTCAAGCTGTAAACTGAAACAGTCTCAAGCTGGTTTTTACCTGCACTCCAGTGGTACAGGTAGAACATGGATGTTGACTGCTGTTGCAATTAAAACAGTTTTTTCATCATTTATCAAGAAATGTTTCATAATGGACTACACATGAGAATGCAGAGAAATAATTCATGGAAAATTAGTTACATCTGAATAAAAGTTTCAAAATCAAAAAAAGTAAAAGAGATCTAAACTCAAAATCAGTGACTGGAACTATTTGTAATTTAAAGGGTACTGACAGTATTTATTCCAGCTGAATTTGATTTTCCTCTAAAATTGCTCCACTGAGTTTATAGATTGACTTTCAACAAAAACCTGAAACTGTGTCCACACATCTTACTTTATAGATTTTCCTTTCAAATTGTTGTTTCTGGGCAGATTTAGTTGTTGAGTGTTTGATGGACAATTTTTGCTTCTGTTTTTTCTTAAAGTAATTTTCATTTCCTTTTTAATGTTTTGCAATATCATGAGACGTACTTTGATAAAAAAAGAAGTTCTCAACCAAGATTGATTTAAATAAAAAGGGAAAGAAAAATAAGCACTTATCTAGTACATCTAACTAAACTAAATTGCTTTATCATGTTAATTAGGATCTTTGGAATTCAGATGAAAGAAATTAAGACATTTCATGGTTTATATTTACAATGACAGCTTTATTTTGAAATGTAAAGGACCAAATTTGCAGTTGTCTTAGTCATGCCTTCAATACGAGTGTATCACTTGTTTAGTAAAACAGTTACAGTTCTAGTTTGATATTTCTGGGCCTGAAACTCTGCTCTTGGAACACTAGTTCAGCTTGTGCCTTCCTACCAATAAATTGATCCTTGTACTGGACATTAGGTAGTTATAGCTGTGATCACCTCATTACTCTGTGTAAATATTAGCTTCTTTTCTTGCAAAGAGACATATTTTCTCCCTCTGTAGTTTCAGGAAGACTGGAGTGGAAAGCTCAGGCTGCTGAGTCTCAGCATGGCTGTCCAAATACTGGACCTGAAGATGTTTCTCTTCTGCTTAGCACTCTGTCAAGCAGTCAAAGCACCTACAGCAAAATCAAATCCCAGACTTCTGTTGTTGTTGCATAAAGGGGTTGAGTTCAGATAAGAGTGAGGGAATAACAGACAAGAAAAAGTGATAAGAATTCTACAGGCTTTAATTTCCTTTCAATTTTTTTTTTCTTGACCAAACTGTTGCTAAATTTAAAATTCATCAAAATCCAACCTAGAGCAAGGGACTCATAGTTTTGCCTACATTGTATTCCTTGAGTCTTCAAAAACTGATCTGGAACAAGCACTCTAACAGAGAAGCATAATTTATATTGTCAGGGGAAGGATCAAGAATGTGTAATGAAGACAGGTCCCTTGTGAAACCCTTGTGAAGCTCTTGTGAAAAAAAAATGGATGCCAGATTTCTAGAATTCTTTCAGCATGATCAGAAGGATATTTACTTTAGAAAGTGAGAGGGGGAAGTCAGGGAGATATTTCAAAGTCTGTTGGTTACTGCTCTCCCACAGAGACTGTCTGTGACTGTGTTTAAGTTGCTGGGTTATAGCCAGACAGGCAGATAATGCCTGACTTGTCAAAACCCTGACTGTCTGGCCCTTCAAGATGTATGCAACTCTAGTTGCCAGTGTTTAGGAAAGGTGAATTCAGACCAACGTAGGTATAGAGGCAGGATATTATGATGCTTGTGTAAATAGAGAGTCTAAGAAAAAATATTAGAAGACCTTGAATTATTCAACCAAGGAAAGGAAGACTGAACAGATATGCTTTTTGTCCATCAATGCACTGTGGAGGACAGATAAACACCAGGGAAGGAAAAGAGCTACTTAAGGACAGTTTTGGCACAAGCTGTCTACATATATATGTTTAAATGAGCCGTGAATAGACTTAAGTGGGAAATTCAATTGACATTCCTAATTAACAGAGTATTGAAATACAAAAAAACTCTTTCATTTTGAGAAGCTGGGAAAAAAATTAATGCATTTTAGAGTGGAGTTTGATCAGTTTATGAAAGGAATTATGCAATGTAGTTGCCTGCAAATCCATCTTTAGGCACTGGCAACAGTAGGCAGTTATTTAGCTTACCAGATTCATCTACAGGGGTTAGAGAGAAGAAAATTAGGCTCCAGACCTAAGCCCTTAATGCATACTGTCTTGGCTTTTGGCTTTTTATACCTGTAAATACTACAAGCTTCCTGATGAGCAGAAGCAACATGGTAGTGCCTTAAATACCTCTCACCAGTTTTGCACTCAGAGGTGTCTGACAAGGCCTCCAGGGTGGGCCAGTGTCATATCACAGCATCTCCTACATACACCCCAGGCTTCTCTTCCCTCACTCCCATGATTTTGGCACACAGCTCAAAAGTGTATGCACAGTCTTGCCGCTGCAGACCTCAGAGGGATCTTTTGAGATTAATGGCTGCTTAAGTCTGCCTAAAAGAAGCTGTGTGCATGCATGCGTGCATCTCTCCTTCAGCCTCCCTCTGTGTTGTCTCTGTGTTGATGAGTGACAACTCTTCACTTCTCCAGCAAAGTAGGATTATCAGCCTGAGTGACGCAATCATGGAATCCATAGAGGGCTGCCAGTGTGCCCACCCACAAGCGACAGTCTCATTGTGAAACAAGATCATATTAATTCGGCAAATTAGATTGCTGTCAAAGATTGAAGATATTCCTGTCCCCATTCCAGGTCATGTCTATTTTCCATGACTTCAACCCAGTCTCATGCTAGGTAGAAATTCAGGCATCACCTGAAGAAGTGTGCCACCATCATGTCTTGACTGCATAAGATGTTTTTCCAGTCATTGATTTTTAAATAGTTTGGAAAAAAATTAATTCCCTGTGAATTTCTATTCTTCTATAGAATAAATTTAAACCTATTTTTGTATTAGGTATTTGAATTTAAACCTATTTGTTTTTTAGGCAAATTCCCTACAAATACTGAAGTATTCCAATATGACGGGCCTTGAGGAGAAGCTGTATTAGGAGCAGCTGAGGGCACCTGGTCTGTTCAGCCTGAAGAAGAGGAGACTGAGGGGAGACATCACTGCAGTTACAACTTCCTCATGAGGGGAAGAGGAGGGACAGACACTGCTCTCTTCTCTCTGGTGCCCAGTGACAGGACCCAAGGGAATGGCATGAAGCTGGGTCAGGGGAGGTTTAGGTTGGATATCAGGAAAAGGTTCTTCACCCAGAGGGTGGTTGGACACTGGAACAGGCTCTCCATGGAAGTGGTCACAGCACCAGCCTGACAGAGTTCAAGAAGTGTTTGGACAATACTCTAGGGCACATAGTGTGACTCTTGGGGATGGTGCTGTGCAGAGCATGGAGCTGGACTCAATGATCTGTGTGGGTCCTGTCCAACTCAGCATATTCTGTGCTTCTGCAAGATGGCAATACTTGAAATGTGAGTAAAATAGTAAAGAGTGTAGTACTAATAGAATAAACAGTAGTGAAGAGTGCTTCTCAATAGGTATTTCTTTTGGTAGAAGAGCCAGCTTCTACAAAGACTTGCTCCTTGGTCATTAGCTCTTGTTCTTGTGCTGTCAGTTTCTGCTGGCCTGGCTGTTGGGCAGCTGCACAGTGAGTCAAGCTGGGGTCTGAGCAGTGTTAGAAAGAACACGGGAAAATGTGAGTACATTTGCTGAACTGTTTCACTGTGTGGCTGCACAGAACTGGAGTAGGAACAAGTGAAGGAAGGACCAATAGTGGCTTAAACAAGACTTCTGCTTAAAGAATTAGTTGTTAAGCTACAGCTTGAGGTGTAACTGAACTGTTCAGTACGAAAATTATCTGGGGGCTGAGAGAGAAGTAGAACAGTAGACAGCCTGCAGAAAAATCCTTATTTATAGGGAAAAGGGTGTGATAGGGGCTAGTTAGGTTGGCAGCAAATTAAGCAAAAAGGGTGCTGTAAAGGGTGAGAAAAAATGCTAATGAAAGATTAAATTATTGCCAGAAAATAGGATACATCAGTATACACAATATTTATGACACAGGTAAATTATATATCCTTCTAGAAAATAGAATGAAAAAGTAGCAACTGAAAGATGCCTTGAGGATTCCAGATACAGCTACTGTGAGTAGAAATTGGATTGTATCCCGTGCATGGATAATTGGCCTCACAGAAGTACATTTACTGTTAATCATATAACGAATGTCTTTGGCATTCAATTTTATCTATTTCTTCATTTGCCTGAGAATTATTTACAAAGTACAGGCTAGTATTTCATGCAGAAACTGAAGATGACAGGAATTTTCAGTACCAGGCTTGGCATGAGCAAGATACAAGATTTCTTTAAAATACTTATTCAAGAAGCCAGGGAACAGTTCTCAGATTCACTGTCCCTTAAAAATAACAATTCTGTGAATAGTACTTAAAATCATCCTTTATAAACAGTCACTTCTTTTGGGTAAACAGTTCTGTGAGACTAACTGCATGTAATTCACCAGTAGATACATAATTATAACGATACATCCCACAATGACTTCATGTGTGGTAAATGTCATGGAGGAAATGAACAAACAAATAGAATTATATTAGAAATGAAGTGTAACTACAGTGTCTTAAAATCACTTTCTGAAATCATGACTCCCTGGTCTGTACATTATAGGACTTTGACAGTCCGGGTTATAACTTGGAAAATTATTTCTACGCCTCTGTTTTATGTAAATTACATCCTCTTCTGGGCTCAGTAGTTTTGGCACATTTTATCACCCTGAGTAGGTTGGAGTTTGTTAGTTTTCCCTGCTTAAACTAAGGCTGGAGGTTTTTATGAGTATGCCTGTAGTACATTAGGGGTTTTTTTTCCTGCTCATTTTAAAATGACTTTTCATAACAAAGACAGTAGTGAAATAGGTCTCTTGTAACTGTGCAAGGGCTCCTCAGGACTAGAATAGCTTATCAAATAGTTTCTGAAGATCTGGTACATTTTCAAGAGCAAAGAAGCAGCATGAACTGGCATCCTATCTACGGACCTAGTGGTTCAGAGTATTTAGAGGCATTAACTTGTATGGCGCACTGGGTTTTAATTCATACCACACGTTTTGGCTTTGAACTGTGGAGAATGCTTTAAATATATGCATCCTAAGGCAATCAGCACTTCAGACAGGAAACACATTAAGCTAGGTGGCCAGGTTTTAAAGGGTAGTCCATTTAGAAATAGTGTTAGGCTTGTGGGGGTACATTTTTGGAAGTGATTTGTAGCCTAGGGATAATAGCAAAAGCCTAGAGAAACACAAGCTAGGAGTGAAAATAAAGGACTTAACACTTTTTAAGTGTTCTGTTATTAATTTGCAAGTCCTTCCTAACCAGTCTTCCCAGAGAGAAACTGGTTTGGAGCTGTACTGCAGCAGACATTGCAGAGCTAAAAGCTCTTAATAAAGATGTAATAGCGTAAGGGATGTGCTGTACCAAGAATGGAACACAATTTACATACCTTTCCACTAAATCCTGGTAGGGATAAACTTTGATAGCTTTGTAGAAGTGTAAGAACTGCCTGAATATATGGTAACATCTCCAGTAGTAAATAAAGCAGGTCAAGGGCTTGTCTCTGTCCCTGGGCCACCTGGCACATCATGTCCACAGGACTGAATTCTCTTACATCCCCAAACAAAGAGGCAATATCCATACCACCATCAGGATGTGGTCACTTGCTCATTGTAAGGTACCACACAGGAAAAATGCCATTTGGTCTGGGGCAAAACCATAGAGCATGATAGACAATTAACAACTACATGCCAACATGTAGACAGATCCACTGACCCTGATTGTGTATTGGTACAGACTTAGCCAAAGACTACAGTGGAGCAGATGCCTAGAAACAGTAGAATTACAGATGGCAGAGAGGGCATCTGTGGCAGTAGATATGTTTGGGTTGGATAAGCCATTTCTTCACTGAGGTTCACAGGATTCGGCCTAGGTTTAAGGTTGGAAAAAAAAAAAAACAGGGTTCAAATCTTAGATGGCGTTCAAGAAACATTAGAAAAGTAAGCAAGCTCCAAGTTTTTGGACATATTTTCCTTTTTAATGGGAAAGATTGATTTTTGTGAAGTGTTAATGACATTTAAAGTGAGAGATGACTGCTGCATTTTCTTTCTTGGCTCCTACTGTATATCTGCTGAGATATATGGTATATAATTGGCAAATACCTTCTAAAAGCAAGGTGATAAACAAATATATGTGAATCACCAACCCACAAGCAATCTATCAACAGGATAGTGATGTATTGGATCATTTTTCAAATCCTACTGTATTTTACAGACACCAAATGATCGTGGCAGCTTAAGGGTAAAAAAAGGTTTGTCCAAGGCTGTGGCCAGTTTCAAACGTGTCTTTTCCTTCAAAGGTTGTCTTTCAATTTTTATTTTACATTCTTATTATGACTGCATATTAATGTAAATTAGTATACAGTCTGTGGAAAGACTTGTCTATAAATGGAATCTTGAAATGTATTCTGCAACAAATACTTATGGGGTTTAGTGGGAGTGGTTAGAGGTGATGGTTTGCTCATATAATATTTCTAAAGAATTTGATTGGACTTTGGAATAGATAATGAATATTCCGCATGGAATACTTAAGAGCAAATCTAAGAAATGTTAAAAAACTTATTTTTATCATCTCCAAAATTAGTTTTTATTTACAGTTCTACAGATCCTACTGAATTGCATTATGATGTTGTTACAAGGCCAGAGTTCAAAGGCAGACATTTTGGGAAAGGCAAAAACCCTCTGTTGTCACAGAATAAGAAATAAATATCTAATGCCTTTTATTAAAAAAACAAAAAGAGAGCTCGATCAGAACACTTAAAGATTTTGTTTGTTTAACTAGGCTTTTATATGCTTAAATCTTTGCTGGTCAAAATTAAATCTGAAAGTGGCACAAACTTCTGTAACAGACCAAACATTGAACTTGTCGTGATGGTGAAGTGGGTGCTTGTGCCTTATTCCAGAATAGAATACAGACTGCTGTGTTTGGCTACCCAAAGAAAAGTTGTGTCTGAAAGATGGTCATTCAGACTGTTTGCAGTGCCCTAGAGATAAATTCTATTGCTTTCACTGAATTATTGCCTAATAAGAAAAGTTCAGATGTCTTCTAGTGCTGAGTACCTTAGTGGCTCTAATATGCATCTACTAAAAATGATGATCATCAATGAATTTCATATAGCTTTCAAAAAAGAGCTTGTTCGGTTATTTGGATTAATTCCAAATGTGATTGATGGGTAGAAATAAATATCCCAGTATATTCACCTCCTCATGAGCATGTGCTATGAGCTGTTTATTGAACAAGCTTCTTTGTATTGCTGCACTTCAGCTATTGAGAAGGACAACACTACCCAAATTGGCATAGCATCTGTTGGGTTGTGCAAAACCCTACATACTTTTATTTTTGTCATAGAGCTGCCGGCAAAATGTTGATTTTATTTGCATATAAAAACCTGACAAGTGTGGTTTCCTGAAGTGGTCATGTTTTTAGTGTTGATTTATATCCTTCTGCCTGTGTGAACTGTGTGAGCATGAACAGGTTACTCAAGACATCTAAATTAAAAAATACTTACCATACATATACATATACATACATACATACATATATATATATATTTATATATATTGCAGAAACCATAAAGGCTGTGGTCAGGTCTGCTAGGATAAAACACTATGTTCTGGTTTGCCTCAGATGGAAGATGGCGCATTTTTGGTACCTTTTCTACAAAACGTTCCAGCAACACTGCATTCAGAGTCATCCAAAGAGTGAGGCCACCTCCACAAGCAGAGGGAAAATTCCTGGGAGATATTTTAGCAGCACATACCTGTTTGGTATGTTTGGCCTGCTCACCAGCTGTCCAGCACACGTAAGAGACTGCAAGGAAGGTGATGCATTTTAACTTATGAATGGGACTGGGCAGCTACAGCACACTCTGAAATTTGACTTCACCAGAAACCTTTTATAATTGAGTACTTCAAATGTCTTGAGTGTGGAAAGATAGAGTTTATTTATAGAATATTTGATTTCTTTCTGCTTACTATACTTTTAATGTAATTGGTAGTATCTAGTGAATAAAGTGAGACTATTATAGCAATATTTTATTTCAAATTTGTCTCTAAAATAAATAATTCAATCCGGTATGCTAGGTTTGGGTTGTTTCCAATAGATAGTTTGGAAAGATACAGTATGATTTGTAATTAGCAATTTCCAGGCATGAAAAATTACTAATTTATAAAATGCTGTCTTTACATTTTGCCAGGTATAAATATTGAATTGTTATCAACATTACAGAATTACAGATTTTTAAAAAAAATTATTATTTTAAGATCAATACTGTCAAAGAATGCAGAGCATTTATTTACTTTCCAAAGCACTAAAGAATTTGAAAAACTGACACTGGAAGGCAGAATGCAAGCTTTGCTTCTTACACATCTTTATTTCTTTATGAATGAAAGCAATTCTCCAATTTACTTTTAAGAAAAATTTATTAGTAACAGTTCCTCATGTACATTATCCAAAATAGTATTGTTCCTAACATGTAAGCTTGTTATTTGGAAATATATTTGGAAACATATGCATTTCATTTGGTACAAGGATTGGTGACATTCTAGTATTCCAGAAAGGAAGGTGATTCCTTTCTCAACTGTTAAAGACTGAGCTTTGCAGATGGAATCCTCTCCAAAAACTCTTGAAGGGACATGAAATCTCTCAGTCACCCTGATTCACTTGTTTGTCAGACCAACAACCTCCCTTTCCCTCAGTGCTAAGGATCATCATGTGACACAGGAATGCTCCAAGTGTTAATCTGCAAGTCTGATTTCCTCAGTCTATATTTGATTTCAGTCTCGGTGTGGTTTTATCCTGTTGAATCTCCTCACTCTCTTGATGTCATTGGAATGACTCCCAAATCACACCAGATTATGCCAGTAAATAAAAACAAATGTTCAGTCAGCTTCTGCTCACAGTGAACACATTATGAAACTAGAATTAATCCAGTATAACCCTCTTTTCATTTACAAGAATGGCCTGGCTATTAATGTGTCTTTTCATAAGTGAGACATCTAAGAGTCAGTGCTGTAGTTCATTTTTCTACCAATTTCCTAATCCTGCTTCTTTTCCATCATTATTCCTATACCACTTGCAAACTGCTAACCTGTAAGTATTGCTGTCATGTCTTTAATCTGTCTTGTACAAGATTAATACTTTTTGAATCATTGAGATTTATCTGATATTCTAGGATTCATTATAAATTAACATCAGAGATCTTTTCAGATTACTGAATGATCCAACACTTTCAGGGATTTGGGGTTAGTTCTTTGATGTTGATCTTCAGAAGATGTTTTTTACTGTTCTTGACAGAAAATATTCTATCATTCTCAGATGGAGAAGAATTTAATACAAGGGTTTGGGTTACCACTGAAAATCTGAACAGGCATCAAAAGTAGGCATAAGGATTGAATCTGTTTGTGGAGCTGGTTGTAGCAAGTTCTGCTTTGGGTGCAGCAGATTGGCTTCCACCAGCATCTTGGACTGAATGGGTGGAGACTGTCAAGGAGCCTGAGCGGTAGTTTCTTCCACAAGCGTTCAGTGCAACCAGACATTCTTTTTCTTCTGTGTGTCTCTTAGAGCCAGATGTCTGCTGTTCTCTAGGAGTCTAGGAGTCTCAGTCTGTCTTCTGTAATCAGGTTCATTTTTCTGTCCCTGGAATGTCTGAACAGCAGTTGCATGGAGAAAAAGCAAGAGGAAGTAGCAGTATAAATACATTTCAAAGTTATGACTTAATAGACCTAATAAAGACCCGATGGGATGATTCATCTAGCAGGAACATTATTATAAACAGTAGAATTAGTTCAGGGCATGTAGACAGAGAAAAGGATGTAGGTGTTACCTTAGATGTTAATGTACACGCAGGCATCTCTTACTCTAAGGTTAAGAATAAAGAGGCTCAAAAGTTGTCTCATAATTTCCGAGTACAATTTAAAGGACAAAAAGTGTTGATATTCTGATGCGAGTCAATAGTTGGACAGCTATCAAGGACTTCACATGATGAGCCTTTTGTAAAAAGAATTATCCAAACCCCAGCACTCGGTGCCATCAGCATACTTTGATTTCAAAAATCTGTACATTGGAGAAGGAATACAGCTGCCGTCAGGCAGTTGGCTAATTTTTGAAAAGTTTTAGTGGAAATTTTCTATGTAGAAGTTGGAAATAGCAAAGAGAGATGACATTTTCCAAATATGATCCTCCTAATTTGGTAGAGCCTAAACGAAAAAGTAACAGTTAAAAGCAATTCAGGCACTTCTTGAGCAATCATGAAGCAGCAGAATTCATGATAAACAGGAAGAGCTGCAATGTGCTTCAGCAGAGCAGATTATAGGAATTCAGAGAACTAGTAAGTGAGATCCTGTGGGAGACAATTCTGAGAGAGAGTTAAGTGCAGTAGGCAGATCTTTAAAGGAACTATGTTAAATGCAAGTTTATGCAAAACTATGCAAAAGAAAACTATGCAAAATTGCAAGTTATGACAGTGCGGAGGAAGGGAAGGAGCTATAGATCACTCACCAAGGAAAAGAATTTAAAGAAAGATGAATGGATGAACATGTGAGACCAGAGAGAGAAAGTCAAAAGCAGAGAGTGAAACCATGTGGTGCATAGCTGATGCATGCTTCTTAGCATGCTGGCGCACCAACAGGTAGAGAAAACTAAAGAAAAACTTAGCCCACTTCTCTGCAGGGTGAAGGACATTTGCAAAAAATGCCTGGAAAGCTGATAGATTTAGCTCCTTCTTTGTTTCACTTAAAAGGTCAGTTGTGAGCAGATGGTATCATGACAAAAAGAGCAAGAAAAGAAAGGAAAAGGGTAAAGAAAACACTTGAAATTATGCAAGCAAATGAACTGTTTTGTGATCAGCTAGTCCAAAATAATATTCTGAAAATCTAGAATGGAAAAGGTGCCTATCTTTAAAAAGAAGTAGAAGAGAGAGGTTAAAATTTTAAGACATAGAGTTAATTTCAATTCCTGTAGAAATAGTGGAAAAAATAACATACTGGTTATGAACATTTAGAAAATAGTATGCAAAGAGAAGGGACTGGTCAATAAAATCCATGTTGAGCCCAAATAATCTCAATCTGTCATAGGATTATGCTTCACATGGCTCCACAAAAACAGCTGATACCACATCTTGATTTTAGTGAGTCTCTGGACACGGTCTCCTAGAACACTCTTGTACGTAAGCTAGGAACATATGGTCTGGATGAAAAGGCTGCAAAGGAAATCAAACTACAGCAATACACTGAGGGGTTTTTTTCAGGAATAATCTGCGCTTGTTCCAGAATTAGTTGATATTTTCTTCAATGACTTGGCTGATGGAAAATGCCTTTTATATTTGCAAATGATACCTAGTTAGGAGGAAATGCAAGTAGCAGATTAAAACACTCATGATAATTTAGAGAAGAGATGTGAGGCAAACCAGGATGGAATTCAGTAAGAAAAAGTCTGTGGATCTGTACCTGGACAACAACAGCTATCTATCTAAGCACTGGACAAGAGTGCTCAAGTGGTTGTTGTGTGTTTTTTCAGAAAATGAGTGAGGAACTCATTGAAAATTATGAGATGAACATGAGTTGGTAAAACCATGCATCTCTAAAAAACCATGCATCTCTAAAAAACCACTTGCTATCTGCATTGTGGTGATAATCTTGAAGGAAAAGAAATCCATTTCTAGCTCCCTGGGCTCCCTGTCTGCCCTGGTTTGACCCCACTTTCCTTGCAGTTTGGTGCTGGGCATTGGTGAGATCCTGTGACATCTCAAACTGCAGATATTCTCACGAGCAACCTATGCACTACCTCCTTTTGCTTCTGGTCTACTAAAGTCCCAACTTTTTTAATTTAGAACTGGCAATTCTTTGGAAAACATGCTATTCCTATATTTATGCAGTAGCTTAGTCCTGCCTAGGAGTGGTAGCATCCTGTAATTGTCCTACCGAGTAACAATGTCACCAGTGTGTATTACAAAGAGGGCCTTAGAACTGGATTCAGACTTGCTGAAAAGCACATGATCTTTTTTGAAAAGTGTATAATTTCATTATTAGAATTTCTTAAAACTTTTCATAAGGAGTTTACTCTCTTTTTTTTTCTGTTTAAGGCTTGTCCTTGAGCAGTTGTTTACCATCACCTTCTGTGGCTATATCCATTATCCCGACCTACCCGTTAAGTAGTTTCTGGAAGCAGATTTTGGTTCAAAGACTGCTCCCAGGCTAAATATTATTTTCAGGGAGAGGGTGGGACAATTAAGAATAATGTCACAGTGCAATTCAGTAACAGATAGCTGAGCTATCACTGGGGCAGACTGCTCCAAACTCCAGCAAAGCCTTTCACCAGGTAGATACACTCTAAAAATACGAGAGATTTTGAACAGTGCTGCCATTGCCATTCCCCTTCTATATCATAATCACAGAAGTGAGATAAGCTTTCAGAGTATTGCTGATATCTCGAGGGTTACTGTACCACACCAGATTGGAGCATGTTCTGTTTGTGAACTAAAATTTACAGCAAATGTTTTCAGGAAAGTTTTAAAGGTATTTATGACTTACATTGGAATAATCCTGGATTTCCTTTCTTTCTCTCAAAAATATAGTTGCAGCACAGCTAAAACAGTCCATCTCTAAAGGGGATATATGAAAGTGCTATAAAGGGAGACAGCACTTCTGCTATGTGACCAAGTCACTGTATAATGCATTACCTTCTCCACCCCCAACCTTAAAAGTCAGAGATAAGGCCTACTTCAGAAATGGATTTAGCTTCTAAGTTCTGAAAAAACAGGGCCTTAAATATGGATTTAACATTAATAAATCACATTAAATCCTCCATTTCAAGTCCTCAAGACAACGTGATAAACATTTATTTGATAAGAAAATGGAGAAATTAATTTTCTAGCAGACTACTCCTCTAAATTTGTCTTATTATTATCATTTTAAATCTGGAAGCATTTTGAAGATGCTTAAGAGATTGGGATGTTAAATTAATCAGAGATGACAGATTGGTGGGCAGATGAGAACAAGTGCTATCATGAATTGGTGTCATGTGACCCTGAAACTTAAGGTACTGTCAAATTGTACCGTTCGTATATCTAAAAGACATAAACCAGAATTTACAAAGGAAGCATATGTTTTAATACTGTTTTCTTTTGATTTTGATGTTTTCTTTTAGAAGGAGAATCAGAAGCATTATGTAACTGTATGAAAGACTTTGAGGAACTCTATACATTTTTCACAACTGAGAAAATCTATTTATTGCTTCATCAGGTGTTTGAAAGCAGCACATCTACCAAACCCTTCCTGACCTCCAAAAGTCTGCAACCTGCCAGGCTGGTCCTCTGAGATGGAGATATAATGAACCTGCCACCTAGGGCCAACATAATGATTTGTGCAACAGGCTTGAATCTTCCACATTTTTTTTCCCAATGTGTTTATGTGCATTTTTCAAACTACAAGGATAGTTAATAAATGGATATGGTGTATGAGACTGAACTGACCTGCTGAAGGAAAAAAAATACACTGAGATATTTTTACATTTTGAGACAGGGTGCCAATAGCCAAACCCAATAAGAAGTAATATGTTAGGTAAAGATGAACAAGAACTTAAATTACACATTTATTAAATAGAGAAACATAATTGTTTTGTTCTCTGGTTTAGGACAGATGGAGCGTAAAACAAAGCAGGTGAAGAAGGCTTGAACACAAATTTGTAACAATAACTTAAAAGTCAGATTCTAACCTGTAAGTATGAGCCATGCGATATAAATAAATGATAGCTCTGTGGCACATTTGAGCTAGATATTGGATACACAATAGCAATCAAATGTCTGGAGAGCAGCTGCTTGCCTACCTATAAGACATCTGGCTCTTTTCCTCAGCTCAGGAAGAACTTGCTGCTGCGGCCAACTGTTGTGTTTCAGAGACCTGTTTTACTTTCCAGCATAAAATATAAGTGCAATGTGACACAAAGCAATTTCCCCTTTTAAATTGCTAGAATTTTTAGATTCCTTTTCTGTGGATTTTTACTGCAGAAATCTCTGCTTCTTTTGCCACCCTTTCCTGCTGCCCTTCCTATATACCCCAATCTACCAGGCAGCCATGATCATTACAATTGGCATAGGTTCCCTGTCTTTAAAAGGCCTGCTACTTTGTCTTAATGGTGTTTTTACTATTAACACAGGCCAGGGAAAGACCATGTTAAATGTTGCTTTATGAGACAAACACAGCTGCCTGAATGCTTTGGAGTCAGGAAGCTGTACCTACTCTTGTGTGCACTGCACTGCCTGTCAGTGCTGTCTTCTGGTGCCCCTTACAGCCTCGAGCTACAGGGCAGTTTTCTTTATGTCTTTGCTGATTTCTTTCCCTCCTGAGGAATGCTGAAGTATCTAGAAAGACAACACAGAGGTATTCTTTCTCTGAGAGACACACAGTACAACAAAGCTATAGCTTACAAGCTAAAATCTTTATTTTTCAAGAAATATAGAAAATTTGATTTACTTTTTAATATGAAGTAAATTGAATTAATTTCTGTCTTTCTGAAAAGCACTGAGTTAGCTGGAAAGTCAAAAAGCCTTCTATTTTCTACTTTCCTTGTCCTGTTTTTAAATATCTCCTGAAGAACCCACTGACAGAAAATGGAGCTGAACTTAGAGACCACTCTTTGTGGCTTATTCATTTCGGGACGGTTGTTGTACACATAGGTTAACTTTTCTTGTGAATTTTTAGGAGCTATCTGAGGTGTAATCTGGCATTCTATTTATCCACACAGAAATCAAACCATGTTTTTTATTTGCTGGGGATATTTCTTTTCTTTCTTTCTTTCTTTCTCTTTCTTTCTTTCTTTCTTTCTTTCTTTCTTTCTTTCTTTCTTTCT